>NC_141136.1:22838833-23143093 GCF_053477565.2 Lygodium microphyllum | reverse complement strand
AAAGATTTGGCTGAATTCCTCATCTAAGAGATATGCCTCTTGTAGCTCTTCAATCCAATCACTATGTAATTCCGTCATGGCTGATACTTTGCAGGCCCACATACGAGAGAGAGAATCAGCCACTATGTTATCTTTGCCCCTTGTATGAGTGATGTCAAAGTCATAATTTTGTAATGTTGCTACCCATCGTCATTGCTTTGGAGTAAGATTTGACTGAGTAAGGAAATACTTGAGTACGCGATGATCACTATGTACTCTGAATCGGCTGCCATATAAGTAATGGTGCCATTTCTTGATTGCATGCAGAATAGCCAACATTTCCTGATCATAAACATTCATGGCCATCTCCTTATCAGTAAGCTTACGGCTTTCAAATGCAATTACTCCATGCTCCTGAAGCAAAACAGCCCCAATGCCACGGCCACTAGCATCACATTGTATAGTAAACTCTTTAGAGAAATCCGGGCATACAAGAATAGGAGCGAAGGTAAGTAATTCCTTTAACTGGTTGAAGCTGCTATCTGCAAGAGAATCCCAAAAGAAAGCCTCTTTCTTCAACCTGTCAGTTAAAGGGGCTGCAATCGCCACATAATGCTTTATAAATCTGCGATAGAATGAAGATAGACCAAGAAAACCTCTAAGAGAGGTAGTAGTAGTAGGCGTTGGCCAATCTTTTATGCATTGCACCTTCTTGGGATCAGCCTGTATTCCTTTTTCACTGACTATATGTCCCAAGTATTCCACTTCAGTCTGCATGAAAGAACACTTCTTCCCCTTAGCAAAAAGCCTATGATGTCTCAACACATCAAAAACCTTCCTCATATGCGACAAATGATCCTGAAAAGTCTTGCTGTAGATCAAAATGTCGTCGAAGAATACCAAGACAAACTGAAAGAGGAAAGGTTGTAGAATCTTATTCATCAGGCTTTGAAAGGTAGCTGGAGCGTTTGTAAGGCCGAATGGCATCACCAAGAAATGGTAAAGCCCACGATCAGTCCTAAAAGCAGTCTTGACCTCATCACCCTCTCTCATGCGAATCTGATGATACCCTGATCTCAAATCAATCTTCGTGAAGAATCGAGCCCCCTTAAGCTCATCAAGCAAATCATCTATCCTGGGTATAGGATACCTGTTCTTCACTGTTATCTTGTTAAGATCCCTGTAGTCAATGCACATTCTGAAAGATCCATCTTTCTTTTTGACTAACAGGACTGGGGATGCATACGGTGAAGAACTTGGTTCAATGAATCCCATTTCAAGAAGCTCTTTGATTTGCTTGGCTACTTCCTCTCGTTCACATTTTGATAGTCTGTAAGGTGGCTTATTGATCGTCTTTGAGTTGGGTTCCAAATCAATGGGGTGATCCACCGCTCTCTTAGGAGGCAATGAAGTAGGTACTTCAAATAGATCTCTGTACTCCTCAAGAAGAGCTGTCAAGGCTGGATGGTTTGCTGAATTTTTGGGCTGATCATGTGTTTCTTTGTTCAAATGCAATACAAATATCTGTGAGCGCTTCTTGTACTCTTTCTTGAGTTGTTGAATGGTGATAAGCTGAAAATCAGATTTACTAGGGATCCCCTGTAAACGGATGAGCTGTCCATTGGAGAAAAACTCCATATATAACTGTGAGAAATCCATAGTAATCCTGCCTAAGGTCATCAACCAGTCACAACCAAGTACAATATCTATGGGCCCCATTTCCAAAGTGATCAGGTTTACTTTGACTTCAAAATTTTCAGCCATCTGCAAAGAAACCTGTGGACAAATCTGTGTGTTGATTTCCTCTTCACCATTAGCCACTTGTACTCTAATGGGCTGCTGTAAGTCGGTGGGAACACAATTCAACTTGTACAAAATGGATTTATTGACAAAACTGTGGGTACTGCCACTATCTATCAGGATGAACACTGGCTTTCCACATATGCTTCCCTTCATACGAAGTGTATTAGGGTTCTTAGATCCCGTCCAAGCATCCATAGAGATAGAACAATTAGTGGCAGCAGGCAACTCATTACAAAATCCACCAGGATCAAATGGGATATCACCGCCTGGATCAAAAGGAAAAGAGTCAGATGGATCATAGAAGTACTCATGACCACCATCATCCTCGAAATCTTCATTTTCAGCATTGATTGGGACTGTATTAACTTCATCTATGTCATTTTCAAGGTCCTCAAGAACTAGCATACTCTGAATTTTTGGCTTGGCATTTTTGTATACACACTTTGAAGCATGGTCAGGAGTATACTTTTCTCCACACTTGAAGCATAAGCCTTTGTCCTTTCTTTCCTTGTAAAGATCCATGGGAATATTTCTAGAATTTGTATTGGCTGAAGTAGACTTAGGCTTATTGTCACCTTGCTTAAATTCAACCTTTGGACTGTTTGCTGTCCTGAAATTGCCTTAAAGCCTAGAAGCATTAAATGGGGGATAAGTTGGTATCCGTAAGCTCCCACTAGGCATATGGTTGCTGCCATAATTGTTACCAACTTGCCCTTGCTTTAAAACAGTCCTTGGCTGTCCATAACTTGGCTGAAATGAAGACTCTTTCCTATACTTCCTTCCAAAGCGCTCTGCAAGCTCAATAGCCTTGAAAAGTGAAGTAGGATTTTGCGCCATAACATCAGCTGACAAGGATGGTTCCAAACCATACATGAACTTGTGTAACTTGGCCTCATCACTGATGTTTTCCACATACATGGTCAAGTTGAGGAATTGGTTTGTATATTCCCTTACACTTAGGCTCCTTTGTTCCAAGTTGTACCATCTTCGTTCTAACTTCTCTTTCTCAAGAGGTGAAACAAAGACTTCAGCCATAAGTGCCTTGAAAGCTTCCCAATTCTCAATAAGTACATTCTCTTTCTTGATATACCTCCACCAAGTGTGAGCAAATCCTTCTAAGTGGAGGGAGGCAAAATGTATCTTCATGTCATCAGTTTTAGGAAATATGTCAAAATAAGACTCCATCTTAGAAGTCCATTCCTCTAATTCTGATGGTGAAGATGACTGGCCATTGAATTTGGATAAAACAATTTTATCCTTGAATTCTCTATCATGGAAAGGTTGCTGTCCCAAAACTGGCTGATCGGAATTTCTAAGTACAGAACCCCCAAAATGAGATTTAAATCTTCCAACAGGTGGCTGAGAATTACCCTGTAATCTTCCTGTTGGTAAAGCACCCCTAGAATGCTGAGTATGCAGTCCAAAAGCTTGAGTATTGGCACCGTTCAAACTGCCCAAATAGTCATCATGCCTTTGTGAAGCTTCTCCCACTTCATATTGACTATTGGGTATGCCTCTTCTTCCTATTATCCCATCCCCATAACCATTTTGGTTGGATGGCTGAAGTGGAACTGAGGGGTCACTATTTGAACAAGCCTTCTCATTTGCTTCTTTTGATCCCTTTTGTGACTGCATGAGTTGAGAAAATTGTGCCATAAGTTGGGCATTAGATTCTACCAACTTATCAATGGAAGCCTTGGTTTGGGTAGTTGATTCCATCAACTTATCAAGCGTAGACTTCGTTTGTCCATGAGATAAAACCATATGCTCCATTACTGACAAAATAGCTTCATGACGTTCCTTATGTCTTAGTTCATGGGCACACAAAGCGTCATTGAGAATACTAATCTCTCCTTGTTGAGGCTCTTCAGGGTTCTCTTGAAGTGTGCTTTCCATCATAGAATCCCTGATTTGCTGTGCATAATCCTCCTGGACCTTATTTTTGCCTTTATGCCCTGCCATAATAGTGCAGTCCTGCAGTACCCCCTGTCAGTAAAACGGCTATAACTTTGGCTAGAAAACTCCGATTGCAAAACTTTTTTGTGCGAATCGAAGCTTACAATGCCCTCTTCGAGATGAGCTATAGCACGCTATAACAGGTTTAGGACAGAAAATTCTGTAACTGACTTTCAGAGTCTGAACTGTCCAGTCCTGCACCCTGTTTAGACCTGTAAGTGCCCTGTTTTGACCCTGTAATGCAAGAAAGTAACCTCCAAAGGCTACCAAACCCTGCAAAGGGGTATATAGGACCTGTGGGTACCCTGTAGTACCTGCACCTGTACTTCAGTATCAAAGGGTATACCTGTATCCACCTGTAAATACCCTGTGGGTAACCTGAAAATGCCCTGTTTTACCCTGTTTTACTCCAATAGGTACTTGAGTCGTTGGAAAGTCTTCAATCTTCAATTCTCCACTCGCTGTACCTGTGTGAGGGATAAAACGGCAGGACGGGCTCCCTACACGGGCTCCGAATCACCGGGAGGTGGGCAAAGTTCCCCCCGGGTCGGTTGGTTGCACCCCTTCGGGATCTTCGATAGTGAGGGAGGGTCACCTCTCTTTTGTCCCACTATCTCCCCCGGCATCCACCTTTTTCCTCGGTGGGAATATCAACATGGCAGAGGCTAGTGTACTAAGCAATCAGCATGATATGCATTTGGAAAATATTCATTCAGCCTTTCATGAGATGCAATTGATTGAGATAAAAGAACTTGAGATGGGAGAAGGGTTTACCTATGCAATTCAGTGACTCACTGATTGCTAGTACTTACCCTTTTACAATATTTCAGCTTGGATAAGAGAGAATTTCAACAAAACAGATCAAGGTTATGCATCAAGCTGATCAAATGTTACCTAAGATGAGTAATGGTTTTGAATCAAAAGGAATTCAATGAAATAGGCTGAAATTGAAGAAAATTAATACTATTCTCTGATCTATTGATCAATTCAGTGAATTAATTGATCAATAACCTCTCATCAACAAGTGGAAAAGCCATTAGCAATAGGATTATTGAGAGATTTCAGAGATTAGCAAAAGAAAATACCTCCATTAAGCTTGAAAATGATGATGGATATCAGCTTTAACCCGATTGATGCAAGAGTTCTTCATAATCCACCATGAATCCAACATAAAGCTTGAAATTTCCATGAAATCAGTCCATACATGCTTCAATATGATGAAATCCTTGAAAGATCAATACTCCAGCCTTGCTTGAACACTTGAACTTCAAAGATTCAAGCTCTCTGATGAAAAGCCCCAAAATATTCCTTCCATTTGAGCTTCATTGACATGCACGGGCTGAAATCTCTTCAATGTCTTCAATCTTGAAGTCTATCCAGCTTGTATTCAGCTTTAGAGAAGCCTTGAAGGTCGGGAAAGTCCAAAATCATGAGAAATTTGAGCTTCCATGTCTGTGGCTATGGCTGCCCTGCTGTGTATTAGGGTTTGAACAGAGGAATGGCTGATCAGAATACTTCAGAGGTTAAAGATTGTTGCCAATCAATGCTTGATGAAGCCTTCAAGAGCTGTGATTAATGGCTGAGGTAGTGGAGCAAGCTGAGCAGGGAGCAGGAGCAGGAAAATCAGCGCATTTTTCGGCGCATTTTTCGGGCTGCTTCCTGGCTAATCTTCTTCAGCAATGGTCAAGCCTGGTACTCCTCTTGAAGCTTATGACACAAGGAATCTTTACCCCATGGTTTGGCAGTGAGATATTCAGCACAGAGAGAGAGATTTGTGAAGATTATTGACATCCACCATGGAAGCTTCAGCCAAAAGCTTGAAAGAGAGAGAGAGAAGCTCTCTTTTGAAAAGTAACTGGAGTTTAGTCTGTAACTAAGCCCGGTTAACCATTCTTTACCCTAGTTACCTCCATTTTTGCATAAAATTTGATGACGTCCAGCCATTTAAGCCTTTACCCGCCATATCTGACCTTGGATAACTCCAGATGTAGTCATTGCTAACTGTAGTTGTCCTGCAGCACTCCACTAGTCACTGTCTTGTACCATTTTTGTCTGAAATTGGTTTGAAATAGGAAAATGAGAGTGAAAATGGAAGAAAATAATGGATCAAAGACTGAAGCTCTGATACCACTTGTCAGAGAGCGAACTAGGGAGAGAGAAAGAGGAGAAAGAAAGACTGCAGAGGAGAGAGAAAGACTGCAGGAAGAGAGAGAAATAGAGTGACGAGGAGAGAGAAAGACTAGAATTGGAGAGAGAAAGACAGGAAAGATGAAGAAGCCATGGAAGCTTGGAGCAAGAAGGGAGAGAAAGATTGTAATTGTATTGATATGTCAAAAAGATATGAAAAATTACAACTTCTCTCCTTATATACCAGTGTCAGTGTGACATGGCATATTATTAGCATTCTAAGTATTCCCAGCTTCTTACAGATACACTATGTTATCTTGCACACAAATATTTTGTGCTACTAATCAATTTATTGGTTTGCATATTTGGTATTGCCATCATTATTATAGAGAAACATGTGTTTCAAGTCTCCATTGATGTGTAATTGATGAGTACTTTTGGGTTAGTCAATCACCTTCGAAACTAAAATATGAATTGCGTCTCTCATGTAAGTTTCTCATTATTTTGCATTAGGCCTAGCACCTACAATTATTGACGTGGCAACGCTTTGATACACTATGTTATGTTGCACACAAATATTTTGTGCTACTAATCAATTTATTGGTTTGCATATTTGCTATTGCCATCATTATTATACGGAAGTATGTGGTTCAAGTCTCCATTGATGTGGAATTGATGCGTACTTGTGGATTACTCAATGACCTTCGACACTAAAATATGAATTGTGTCTCTCGTGTAAGTTTCTCATTATTATGCATTAGGCCTAGCACCTACAATTATTGACGTGGCAACGCTTTGATACACTATGTTATGTTGCACACAAATATTTTGTGCTACTAATCAATTTATTGGTTTGCATATTTGCTATTGCCATCATTATTATAGAGAAGTATGTGGTTCAAGTCACCATTGATGTGGAATTGATGAGTACTTGTGGATTAGTCAATGACCTTCGACACTAAAATATGAATTGCGTCTCTCGTGTAAGTTTCTCATTATTTTGCATTAGGCCTGGCACCTACAATTATTGATGCGGCAACGCTTTGATACACTATGTTATGTTGCACGCAAATATTTTGTGCTACTAATCAATTTATTGGTTTGCATATTTCCTATTGCCATCATTATCATAGAGAAGTATGTGGTTCAAGTCTCCATTCATGTGGAATTGATGCGTACTTGTGGATTAGTCAATGACCTTCGACATTAAAATATGAATTGCGTCTCTCGTGTAAGTTTCTCATTATTTTGCATTAGGCCTGGCACCTACAATTATTGACGCGGCAACGCTTTGATACACTATGGTATGCTGCACACAAATATTTTGTGCTACTAATCAATTTATTGGTCTGCATATTTCCTATTGCCATCATTATCATAGAGAAGTATGTGGTTCAAGTCTCCATTGATGCGGAATTGATGAGTACTTGTGGATTAGTCAATGACCTTCGACACTAAAATATGAATTGCGTCTCTCGTGTAAGTTTCTCATTATTTTGCATTAGGCCTAGCACCTACAATTATTGACGCGGCAACGCTTTGATACACTATGTTATCTTGCACACAAATATTTTGTGCTACTAATCAATTTATTGGTTTGCATATTTGCTATTGCCATCATTATGATAGAGAAATATGTGTTTCAAGTCTCCATTGATGTGGAATTGATGAGTACTTGTGGGTTAGACAATCACCTTCGAAACTAAAATATGAATTGCGTCTCTCATGTACGTTTCTCATTATTTTGCATTAGACCTAGCACCTACAATGATTGATGTGGCAACGCTTTGATACGCTATGTTATGTTGCACACAAATATTTTGTGCTACTAATCAATTGATTGGTTTGCATATTTGCTATTGCCATCATTATGATAGAGAAGTATGTGGTTCATGTCTCCATTGATGTGGAATTGATGAGTACTTGTGGATTAGTCAATGACCTTCGACACTAAAATATGAATTGCGTCTCTCGTGTACGTTTCTCATTATTTTGCATTAGGCCTAGCACTTACAATTATTGACGTGGCAACGCTTTGATACGCTATGTTATGTTGTACACAAATATTTTGTGCTACTAATCAATTTATTGGTTTGCATATTTTCTATTGCCATCATTATTATAGAGAAGTATGTGGTTCAAGTCACCATTGATGTGGAATTGATGAGTACTTGTGGATTAGTCAATGACCTTCGACACTAAAATATGAATTGCGTCTCTCGTGTAAGTTTCTCATTATTTTACATTAGGCCTAGCACCTACAAGTATTGACGCGGCAACGCTTTGATACACTATGTTATCTTGCACACAAATATTTTGTGCTACTAATCAATTTATTGGTTTGCATATTTGGTATTGCCATCATTATTATAGAGAAACATGTGTTTCAAGTCTCCATTGATGTGTAATTGATGAGTACTTTTGGGTTAGTCAATCACCTTCGAAACTAAAATATGAATTGCGTCTCTCATGTAAGTTTCTCATTATTTTGCATTAGACCTAGCACCTACAATTATTGACGTGGCAACGCTTTGATACACTATGTTATGTTGCACACAAATATTTTGTGCTACTAATCAATTTATTGGTTTGCATATTTGCTATTGCCATCATTATTATAGAGAAGTATGTGGTTCAAGTCACCATTGATGTGGAATTGATGAGTACTTGTGGATTAGTCAATGACCTTCGACACTAAAATATGAATTGCGTCTCTCGTGTAAGTTTCTCATTATTTTGCATTAGGCCTGGCACCTACAATTATTGATGCGGCAACGCTTTGATACACTATGTTATGTTGCACGCAAATATTTTGTGCTACTAATCAATTGATTGGTTTGCATATTTCCTATTGCCATCATTATCATAGAGAAGTATGTGGTTCAAGTCTCCATTCATGTGGAATTGATGCGTACTTGTGGATTAGTCAATGACCTTCGACACTAAAATATGAATTGCGTCTCTCGTGTAAGTTTCTCATTATTTTGCATTAGGCCTGGCACCTACAATTATTGACGCGGCAACGCTTTGATACACTATGTTATGTTGCACACAAATATTTTGTGCTACTAATCAATTTATTGGTCTGCATATTTCCTATTGCCATCATTATCATAGAGAAGTATGTGGTTCAAGTCTCCATTGATGCGGAATTGATGAGTACTTGTGGATTAGTCAACGACCTTCGACACTAAAATATGAATTGCGTCTCTCGTGTAAGTTTCTCATTATTTTGCATTAGGCCTGGCACCTACAATTATTGATGCGGCAACGCTTTGATACACTATGTTATGTTGCACGCAAATATTTTGTGCTACTAATCAATTTATTGGTTTGCATATTTCCTATTGCCATCATTATCATAGAGAAGTATGTGGTTCAAGTCTCCATTCATGTGGAATTGATGCGTACTTGTGGATTAGTCAATGACCTTCGACACTAAAATATGAATTGCGTCTCTCGTGTAAGTTTCTCATTATTTTGCATTAGGCCTGGCACCTACAATTATTGACGCGGCAACGCTTTGATACACTATGTTATGTTGCACACAAATATTTTGTGCTACTAATCAATTTATTGGTTTGCATATTTGCTATTGCCATCATTATTATACAGAAATATGTGTTTCAAGTCTCCATTGATGTGTAATTGATGAGTACTTGTGGGTTAGTCAATCACCTTCGAAACTAAAATATGAATTGTAGAGAAGTATGTGGTTCAAGTCACCATTGATGTGGAATTGATGAGTACTTGTGGATTAGTCAATGACCTTCGACACTAAAATATGAATTGCGTCTCTCGTGTAAGTTTCTCATTATTTTGCATTAGGCCTGGCACCTACAATTATTGATGCGGCAACGCTTTGATACACTATGTTATGTTGCACGCAAATATTTTGTGCTACTAATCAATTTATTGGTTTGCATATTTCCTATTGCCATCATTATCATAGAGAAGTATGTGGTTCAAGTCTCCATTCATGTGGAATTGATGCGTACTTGTGGATTAGTCAATGACCTTCGACATTAAAATATGAATTGCGTCTCTCGTGTAAGTTTCTCATTATTTTGCATTAGGCCTGGCACCTACAATTATTGACGCGGCAACGCTTTGATACCCTATGGTATGTTGCACACAAATATTTTGTGCTACTAATCAATTTATTGGTCTGCATATTTCCTATTGCCATCATTATCATAGAGAAGTATGTGGTTCAAGTCTCCATTGATGCGGAATTTATGAGTACTTGTGGATTAGTCAATGACCTTCGACACTAAAATATGAATTGCGTCTCTCATGTACGTTTCTCATTATTTTGCATTAGACCTAGCACCTACAATGATTGATGTGGCAACGCTTTGATACGCTATGTTATGTTGCACACAAATATTTTGTGCTACTAATCAATTTATTGGTTTGCATATTTGCTATTGCCATCATTATGATAGAGAAGTATGTGGTTCATGTCTCCATTGATGTGGAATTGATGAGTACTTGTGGATTAGTCAATGACCTTCGACACTAAAATATGAATTGCGTCTCTCGTGTACGTTTCTCATTATTTTGCATTAGGCCTAGCACTTACAATTATTGACGTGGCAACGCTTTGATACGCTATGTTATGTTGTACACAAATATTTTGTGCTACTAATCAATTTATTGGTTTGCATATTTTCTATTGCCATCATTATTATAGAGAAGTATGTGGTTCAAGTCACCATTGATGTGGAATTGATGAGTACTTGTGGATTAGTCAATGACCTTCGACACTAAAATATGAATTGCGTCTCTCGTGTAAGTTTCTCATTATTTTACATTAGGCCTAGCACCTACAAGTATTGACGCGGCAACGCTTTGATACACTATGTTATGTTGCACACAAATATTTTGTGCTACTAATCAATTTATTGGTTTGCATATTTGCTATTGCCATCATTATTATAGAGAAGTATGTGGTTCAAGTCACCATTGATGTGGAATTGATGAGTACTTGTGGATTAGTCAATGACCTTCGACACTAAAATATGAATTGCGTCTCTCGTGTAAGTTTCTCATTATTTTGCATTAGGCCTGGCACCTACAATTATTGATGCGGCAACGCTTTGATACACTATGTTATGTTGCACGCAAATATTTTGTGCTACTAATCAATTTATTGGTTTGCATATTTCCTATTGCCATCATTATCATAGAGAAGTATGTGGTTCAAGTCTCCATTCATGTGGAATTGATGCGTACTTGTGGATTAGTCAATGACCTTCGACATTAAAATATGAATTGCGTCTCTCGTGTAAGTTTCTCATTATTTTGCATTAGGCCTGGCACCTACAATTATTGACGCGGCAACGCTTTGATACACTATGGTATGCTGCACACAAATATTTTGTGCTACTAATCAATTTATTGGTCTGCATATTTCCTATTGCCATCATTATCATAGAGAAGTATGTGGTTCAAGTCTCCATTGATGCGGAATTGATGAGTACTTGTGGATTAGTCAATGACCTTCGACACTAAAATATGAATTGCGTCTCTCGTGTAAGTTTCTCATTATTTTGCATTAGGCCTAGCACCTACAATTATTGACGCGGCAACGCTTTGATACACTATGTTATCTTGCACACAAATATTTTGTGCTACTAATCAATTTATTGGTTTGCATATTTGCTATTGCCATCATTATGATAGAGAAATATGTGTTTCAAGTCTCCATTGATGTGGAATTGATGAGTACTTGTGGGTTAGACAATCACCTTCGAAACTAAAATATGAATTGCGTCTCTCATGTACGTTTCTCATTATTTTGCATTAGACCTAGCACCTACAATGATTGATGTGGCAACGCTTTGATACGCTATGTTATGTTGCACACAAATATTTTGTGCTACTAATCAATTTATTGGTTTGCATATTTGCTATTGCCATCATTATGATAGAGAAGTATGTGGTTCATGTCTCCATTGATGTGGAATTGATGAGTACTTGTGGATTAGTCAATGACCTTCGACACTAAAATATGAATTGCGTCTCTCGTGTACGTTTCTCATTATTTTGCATTAGGCCTAGCACTTACAATTATTGACGTGGCAACGCTTTGATACGCTATGTTATGTTGTACACAAATATTTTGTGCTACTAATCAATTTATTGGTTTGCATATTTTCTATTGCCATCATTATTATAGAGAAGTATGTGGTTCAAGTCACCATTGATGTGGAATTGATGAGTACTTGTGGATTAGTCAATGACCTTCGACACTAAAATATGAATTGCGTCTCTCGTGTAAGTTTCTCATTATTTTACATTAGGCCTAGCACCTACAAGTATTGACGCGGCAACGCTTTGATACACTATGTTATGTTGCACACAAATATTTTGTGCTACTAATCAATTTATTGCTTTGCATATTTGCTATTGCCATCATTATTATAGAGAAGTATGTGGTTCAAGTCACCATTGATGTGGAATTGATGAGTACTTGTGGATTAGTCAATGACCTTCGACACTAAAATATGAATTGCGTCTCTCGTGTAAGTTTCTCATTATTTTGCATTAGGCCTGGCACCTACAATTATTGATGCGGCAACGCTTTGATACACTATGTTATGTTGCACGCAAATATTTTGTGCTACTAATCAATTTATTGGTTTGCATATTTCCTATTGCCATCATTATCATAGAGAAGTATGTGGTTCAAGTCTCCATTCATGTGGAATTGATGCGTACTTGTGGATTAGTCAATGACCTTCGACATTAAAATATGAATTGCGTCTCTCGTGTAAGTTTCTCATTATTTTGCATTAGGCCTGGCACCTACAATTATTGACGCGGCAACGCTTTGATACACTATGGTATGCTGCACACAAATATTTTGTGCTACTAATCAATTTATTGGTCTGCATATTTCCTATTGCCATCATTATCATAGAGAAGTATGTGGTTCAAGTCTCCATTGATGCGGAATTGATGAGTACTTGTGGATTAGTCAATGACCTTCGACACTAAAATATGAATTGCGTCTCTCGTGTAAGTTTCTCATTATTTTGCATTAGGCCTAGCACCTACAATTATTGACGCGGCAACGCTTTGATACACTATGTTATCTTGCACACAAATATTTTATGCTACTAATCAATTTATTGGTTTGCATATTTGCTATTGCCATCATTATGATAGAGAAATATGTGTTTCAAGTCTCCATTGATGTGGAATTGATGAGTACTTGTGGGTTAGACAATCACCTTCGAAACTAAAATATGAATTGCGTCTCTCATGTACGTTTCTCATTATTTTGCATTAGACCTAGCACCTACAATGATTGATGTGGCAACGCTTTGATACGCTATGTTATGTTGCACACAAATATTTTGTGCTACTAATCAATTTATTGGTTTGCATATTTGCTATTGCCATCATTATGATAGAGAAGTATGTGGTTCATGTCTCCATTGATGTGGAATTGATGAGTACTTGTGGATTAGTCAATGACCTTCGACACTAAAATATGAATTGCGTCTCTCGTGTACGTTTCTCATTATTTTGCATTAGGCCTAGCACTTACAATTATTGACGTGGCAACGCTTTGATACGCTATGTTATGTTGTACACAAATATTTTGTGCTACTAATCAATTTATTGGTTTGCATATTTTCTATTGCCATCATTATTATAGAGAAGTATGTGGTTCAAGTCACCATTGATGTGGAATTGATGAGTACTTGTGGATTAGTCAATGACCTTCGACACTAAAATATGAATTGCGTCTCTCGTGTAAGTTTCTCATTATTTTACATTAGGCCTAGCACCTACAAGTATTGACGCGGCAACGCTTTGATACACTATGTTATCTTGCACACAAATATTTTGTGCTACTAATCAATTTATTGGTTTGCATATTTGGTATTGCCATCATTATTATAGAGAAACATGTGTTTCAAGTCTCCATTGATGTGTAATTGATGAGTACTTTTGGGTTAGTCAATCACCTTCGAAACTAAAATATGAATTGCGTCTCTCATGTAAGTTTCTCATTATTTTGCATTAGACCTAGCACCTACAATTATTGACGTGGCAACGCTTTGATACACTATGTTATGTTGCACACAAATATTTTGTGCTACTAATCAATTTATTGGTTTGCATATTTGCTATTGCCATCATTATTATAGAGAAGTATGTGGTTCAAGTCACCATTGATGTGGAATTGATGAGTACTTGTGGATTAGTCAATGACCTTCGACACTAAAATATGAATTGCGTCTCTCGTGTAAGTTTCTCATTATTTTGCATTAGGCCTGGCACCTACAATTATTGATGCGGCAACGCTTTGATACACTATGTTATGTTGCACGCAAATATTTTGTGCTACTAATCAATTGATTGGTTTGCATATTTCCTATTGCCATCATTATCATAGAGAAGTATGTGGTTCAAGTCTCCATTCATGTGGAATTGATGCGTACTTGTGGATTAGTCAATGACCTTCGACACTAAAATATGAATTGCGTCTCTCGTGTAAGTTTCTCATTATTTTGCATTAGGCCTGGCACCTACAATTATTGACGCGGCAACGCTTTGATACACTATGTTATGTTGCACACAAATATTTTGTGCTACTAATCAATTTATTGGTCTGCATATTTCCTATTGCCATCATTATCATAGAGAAGTATGTGGTTCAAGTCTCCATTGATGCGGAATTGATGAGTACTTGTGGATTAGTCAATGACCTTCGACACTAAAATATGAATTGCGTCTCTCGTGTAAGTTTCTCATTATTTTGCATTAGGCCTGGCACCTACAATTATTGACGCGGCAACGCTTTGATACACTATGTTATGTTGCACACAAATATTTTGTGCTACTAATGAATTTATTGGTCTGCATATTTCCTATTGCCATCATTATCATAGAGAAGTATGTGGTTCAAGTCTCCATTGATGCGGAATGGATGAGTACTTGTGGATTAGTCAATGACCTTCGACACTAAAATATGAATTGTGTCTCTCGTGTAAGTTTCTCATTATTTTGCATTAGGCCTGGCACCTACAATTATTGACGGGGCAACGCTTTGATACACTATGTTATCTTGCACACAAATATTTTGTGCTACTAATCAATTTATTGGTTTGCATATTTGCTATTGCCATCATTATTATTGAGAAATATGTGGTTCAAGTCTCCATTGATGCGGAATTGATGAGTACTTGTGGGTTAGTCAATCACCTTCGAAACTAAAATATGAATTGCGTCTCTCGTGTATGTTTCTCATTATTTTGCACTAGGCCTAGCACCTACAATTATTGACGTGGCAACGCTTTGATACGCTATGTTATGTTGCACACAAATATTTTGTGCTACTAATCAATTTATTGGTTTACATATTTGCTATTGCCATCATTATTATACAGAAATATGTGTTTCAAGTCTGCATTGATGTGTAATTGATGAGTACTTGTGGGTTAGTCAATCACCTTCGAAACTAAAATATGAATTGCGTCTCTCATGTAAGTTTCTCATTATTTTGCATTAGGCCTAGCACCTACAATTATTGATGTGGCAACGCTTTGATACACTATGTTATGTTGCACACAAATATTTTGTGCTACTAATCAATTTATTGGTTTGCATATTTGCTATTGCCATCATTATTATACGGAAGTATGTGGTTCAAGTCTCCATTGATGTGGAATTGATGCGTACTTGTGGATTACTCAATGACCTTCGACACTAAAATATGAATTGTGTCTCTCGTGTAAGTTTCTCATTATTATGCATTAGGCCTAGCACCTACAATTATTGACGTGGCAACGCTTTGATACACTATGTTATGTTGCACACAAATATTTTGTGCTACTAATCAATTTATTGGTTTGCATATTTGCTATTGCCATCATTATTATAGAGAAGTATGTGGTTCAAGTCACCATTGATGTGGAATTGATGAGTACTTGTGGATTAGTCAATGACCTTCGACACTAAAATATGAATTGCGTCTCTCGTGTAAGTTTCTCATTATTTTGCATTAGGCCTGGCACCTACAATTATTGATGCGGCAACGCTTTGATACACTATGTTATGTTGCACGCAAATATTTTGTGCTACTAATCAATTTATTGGTCTGCATATTTCCTATTGCCATCATTATCATAGAGAAGTATGTGGTTCAAGTCTCCATTGATGCGGAATTGATGAGTACTTGTGGATTAGTCAATGACCTTCGACATTAAAATATGAATTGCATCTCTCGTGTAAGTTTCTCATTATTTTGCATTAGGCCTAGCACCTACAATTATTGACGCGGCAACGCTTTGATACACTATGTTATCTTGCACACAAATATTTTGTCGTACTAATCAATTTATTGGTTTGCATATTTGCTATTGCCATCATTATGATAGAGAAATATGTGTTTCAAGTCTCCATTGATGTGGAATTGATGAGTACTTGTGGGTTAGACAATCACCTTCGAAACTAAAATATGAATTGCGTCTCTCATGTACGTTTCTCATTATTTTGCATTAGACCTAGCACCTACAATGATTGACGTGGCAACGCTTTGATACGCTATGTTATGTTGCACACAAATATTTTGTGCTACTAATCAATTGATTGGTTTGCATATTTGCTATTGCCATCATTATGATAGAGAAGTATGTGGTTCATGTCTCCATTGATGTGGAATTGATGAGTACTTGTGGATTAGTCAATGACCTTCGACACTAAAATATGAATTGCGTCTCTCGTGTAAGTTTCTCATTATTATGCATTAGGCCAAGCACCTACAATTATTGACGCGGCAACGCTTTGATACACTATGTTATCTTGCACACAAATATTTTGTGCTACTAGTCAATTTATTGGTTTGCATATTTTCTATTGCCATCATTATTATTGAGAAATATGTGGTTCAAGTCTCGATTGATGTGGAATTGATGAGTACTTGTGGGTTAGTCAATCACCTTCGACACTAAAATATGAATTGCGTTTCTCGTGTAAGTTTCTCATTATTATGCATTAGGCCTAGCACCTACAATTATTGACGCGGCAACGCTTTGATACACTATGTTATCTTGCACACAAATATTTTGTGCTACTAATCATTTTATTGGTTTGCATATTTGCTATTGCCATCATTATGATAGAGAAATATGTGTTTCAAGTCTCCATTGATGTGGAATTGATGAGTACTTGTGGGTTAGACAATCACGTTCGAAACTAAAATATGAATTGCGTCTCTCGTGTAAGTTTCTCATTATTCTGCATTAGGCCTGGCACCTACAATTATTGATGCGGCAACGCTTTGATACACTATGTTATGTTGCACGCAAATATTTTGTGCTACTAATCAATTTATTGGTTTGCATATTTCCTATTGCCATCATTATCATAGAGAAGTATGTGGTTCAAGTCTCCATTCATGTGGAATTGATGCGTACTTGTGGATTAGTCAATGACATTCGACACTAAAATATGAATTGCGTCTCTCGTGTAAGTTTCTCATTATTTTGCATTAGGCCTGGCACCTACAATTATTGACGCGGCAGCGCTTTGATACACTATGTTATGTTGCACACAAATATTTCGTGCTACTAATCAATTTATTGGTCTGCATATTTCCTATTGCCATCATTATCATAGAGAAGTATGTGGTTCAAGTCTCCATTCATGCGGAATTGATGAGTACTTGTGGATTAGTCAATGACCTTCGACACTAAAATATGAATTGCGTCTCTCGTGTAAGTTTCTCATTATTATGCATTAGGCCTAGCACCTACAATTATTGACGCAGCAACGCTTTGATACACTATGTTATGTTGCACACAAATATTTTGTGCTACTAATGAATTTATTGGTCTGCATATTTCCTATTGCCATCATTATCATAGAGAAGTATGTGGTTCAAGTCTCCATTGATGCGGAATGGATGAGTACTTGTGGATTAGTCAATGACCTTCGACACTAAAATATGAATTGCGTCTCTCGTGTAAGTTTCTCATTATTTTGCATTAGGCCTGGCACCTACAATTATTGACGCGGCAACGCTTTGATACACTATGTTATCTTGCACACAAATATTTTGTGCTACTAATCAATTTATTGGTTTGCATATTTGCTATTGCCATCATTATTATTGAGAAATATGTGGTTCAAGTCTCCATTGATGTGGAATTGATGAGTACTTGTGGGTTAGTCAATCACCTTCGAAACTAAAATATGAATTGTGTCTCTCGTGTATGTTTCTCATTATTTTGCATTACGCCTAGCACCTACAATTATTGACGTGGCAACGCTTTGATACGCTATGTTATGTTGCACACAAATATTTTGTGCTACCAATCAATTTATTGGTTTGCATATTTGCTATTGCCATCATTACTATACAGAAGTATGTGGTTCAAGTCTCCATTGATGTGGAATTGATGCGTACTTGTGGATTAGTCAATGACCTTCGACACTAAAATATGAATTGCGTCTCTCGTGTAAGTTTCTCATTATTATGCATTAGGCCTAGCACCTACAATTATTGACGCGGCAACGCTTTGATACACTATGTTATATTGCACACAAATATTTTGTGCTACTAATCAATTTATTGGTTTGCATATTTGCTATTGCCATCATTATTATAGAGAAATATGTGTTTCATGTCTCCATTGATGCGGAATTGATGAGTACTTGTGGGTTAGACAATCACCTTCGAAACTAAAATATGAATTGCGTCTCTCGTGTACGTTTCTCATTATTTTGCATTAGACCTAGCACCTACAATGATTGACATGGCAACGCTTTGATACGCTATGTTATGTTGCACACAAATATTTTGTGCTACTAATCAATTTATTGGTTTGCATATTTGCTATTGCCATCATTATGATAGAGAAGTATGTGGTTCATGTCTCCATTGATGTGGAATTGATGAGTACTTGTGGATTAGTCAATGACCTTCGAAACTAAAATATGAATTGCGTCTCTCGTGTAAGTTTCTCATTATTTTGCATTAGGTCTGATACCTACAATTATTGACGCGGCAACGCTTTGATACACTATGTTATCTTGCACACAAATATTTTGTGCAACTAATCAATTTATTGGTTTGCATATTTGCTATTGCCATCATTATCATAGAGAAGTATGTGGTTCAAGTCTCCATTGATGTGGAATTGATGAGTACTTGTGGGTTAGTCAATGACCTTCGACACTAAAATATGAATTGCGTCTCTCGTGTACGTTTCTCATTATTTTGCATTAGGCCTAGCACTTACAATTATTGACGTGGCAACGCTTTGATACGCTATGTTATGTTGTACACAAATATTTTGTGCTACTAATCAATTTATTGGTTTGCATATTTTCTATTACCATCATTATTATAGAGAAGTATGTGGTTCAAGTCACCATTGATGAGGAATTGATGAGTACTTGTGGATTAGTCAATGACCTTCGACACTAAAATATGAATTGCGTCTCTCGTGTAAGTTTCTCATTATTTTACATTAGGCCTAGCACCTACAAGTATTGACGCGGCAACGCTTTGATACACTATGTTATCTTGCACACAAATATTTTGTGCTACTAATCAATTTATTGGTTTGCATATTTGGTATTGCCATCATTATTATAGAGAAACATGTGTTTCAAGTCTCCATTGATGTGTAATTGATGAGTACTTTTGGGTTAGTCAATCACCTTCGAAACTAAAATAGGAATTGCGTCTCTCATGTAAGTTTCTCATTATTTTGCATTAGGCCTAGCACCTACAATTATTGACGTGGCAACGCTTTGATACACTATGTTATGTTGCACACAAATATTTTGTGCTACTAATCAATTTATTGGTTTGCATATTTGCTATTGCCATCATTATTATACGGAAGTATGTGGTTCAAGTCTCCATTGATGTGGAATTGATGCGTACTTGTGGATTACTCAATGACCTTCGACACTAAAATATGAATTGTGTCTCTCGTGTAAGTTTCTCATTATTATGCATTAGGCCTAGCACCTACAATTATTGACGTGGCAACGCTTTGATACACTATGTTATGTTGCACACAAATATTTTGTGCTACTAATCAATTTATTGGTTTGCATATTTGCTATTGCCATCATTATTATAGAGAAGTATGTGGTTCAAGTCACCATTGATGTGGAATTGATGAGTACTTGTGGATTAGTCAATGACCTTCGACACTAAAATATGAATTGCGTCTCTCGTGTAAGTTTCTCATTATTTTGCATTAGGCCTGGCACCTACAATTATTGATGCGGCAACGCTTTGATACACTATGTTATGTTGCACGCAAATATTTTGTGCTACTAATCAATTTATTGGTTTGCATATTTCCTATTGCCATCATTATCATAGAGAAGTATGTGGTTCAAGTCTCCATTCATGTGGAATTGATGCGTACTTGTGGATTAGTCAATGACCTTCGACATTAAAATATGAATTGCGTCTCTCGTGTAAGTTTCTCATTATTTTGCATTAGGCCTGGCACCTACAATTATTGACGCGGCAACGCTTTGATACACTATGGTATGCTGCACACAAATATTTTGTGCTACTAATCAATTTATTGGTTTGCATATTTCCTATTGCCATCATTATCATAGAGAAGTATGTGGTTCAAGTCTCCATTGATGCGGAATTGATGAGTACTTGTGGATTAGTCAATGACCTTCGACACTAAAATATGAATTGCGTCTCTCGTGTAAGTTTCTCATTATTTTGCATTAGGCCTAGCACCTACAATTATTGACGCGGCAACGCTTTGATACACTATGTTATCTTGCACACAAATATTTTGTGCTACTAATCAATTTATTGGTTTGCATATTTGCTATTGCCATCATTATGATAGAGAAATATGTGTTTCAAGTCTCCATTGATGTGGAATTGATGAGTACTTGTGGGTTAGACAATCACCTTCGAAACTAAAATATGAATTGCGTCTCTCATGTACGTTTCTCATTATTTTGCATTAGACCTAGCACCTACAATGATTGATGTGGCAACGCTTTGATACGCTATGTTATGTTGCACACAAATATTTTGTGCTACTAATCAATTGATTGGTTTGCATATTTGCTATTGCCATCATTATGATAGAGAAGTATGTGGTTCATGTCTCCATTGATGTGGAATTGATGAGTACTTGTGGATTAGTCAATGACCTTCGACACTAAAATATGAATTGCGTCTCTCGTGTACGTTTCTCATTATTTTGCATTAGGCCTAGCACTTACAATTATTGACGTGGCAACGCTTTGATACGCTATGTTATGTTGTACACAAATATTTTGTGCTACTAATCAATTTATTGGTTTGCATATTTTCTATTGCCATCATTATTATAGAGAAGTATGTGGTTCAAGTCACCATTGATGTGGAATTGATGAGTACTTGTGGATTAGTCAATGACCTTCGACACTAAAATATGAATTGCGTCTCTCGTGTAAGTTTCTCATTATTTTACATTAGGCCTAGCACCTACAAGTATTGACGCGGCAACGCTTTGATACACTATGTTATCTTGCACACAAATATTTTGTGCTACGAATCAATTTATTGGTTTGCATATTTGGTATTGCCATCATTATTATAGAGAAACATGTGTTTCAAGTCTCCATTGATGTGTAATTGATGAGTACTTTTGGGTTAGTCAATCACCTTCGAAACTAAAATATGAATTGCGTCTCTCATGTAAGTTTCTCATTATTTTGCATTAGACCTAGCACCTACAATTATTGACGTGGCAACGCTTTGATACACTATGTTATGTTGCACACAAATATTTTGTGCTACTAATCAATTTATTGGTTTGCATATTTGCTATTGCCATCATTATTATAGAGAAGTATGTGGTTCAAGTCACCATTGATGTGGAATTGATGGGTACTTGTGGATTAGTCAATGACCTTCGACACTAAAATATGAATTGCGTCTCTCGTGTAAGTTTCTCATTATTTTGCATTAGGCCTGGCACCTACAATTATTGATGCGGCAACGCTTTGATACACTATGTTATGTTGCACGCAAATATTTTGTGCTACTAATCAATTGATTGGTTTGCATATTTCCTATTGCCATCATTATCATAGAGAAGTATGTGGTTCAAGTCTCCATTCATGTGGAATTGATGCGTACTTGTGGATTAGTCAATGACCTTCGACACTAAAATATGAATTGCGTCTCTCGTGTAAGTTTCTCATTATTTTGCATTAGGCCTGGCACCTACAATTATTGACGCGGCAACGCTTTGATACACTATGTTATGTTGCACACAAATATTTTGTGCTACTAATCAATTTATTGGTCTGCATATTTCCTATTGCCATCATTATCATAGAGAAGTATGTGGTTCAAGTCTCCATTGATGCGGAATTGATGAGTACTTGTGGATTAGTCAACGACCTTCGACACTAAAATATGAATTGCGTCTCTCGTGTAAGTTTCTCATTATTTTGCATTAGGCCTGGCACCTACAATTATTGATGCGGCAACACTTTGATACACTATGTTATGTTGCACGCAAATATTTTGTGCTACTAATCAATTTATTGGTTTGCATATTTCCTATTGCCATCATTATCATAGAGAAGTATGTGGTTCAAGTCTCCATTCATGTGGAATTGATGCGTACTTGTGGATTAGTCAATGACCTTCGACATTAAAATATGAATTGCGTCTCTCGTGTAAGTTTCTCATTATTTTGCATTAGGCCTGGCACCTACAATTATTGACGCGGCAACGCTTTGATACACTATGGTATGTTGCACACAAATATTTTGTGCTACTAATCAATTTATTGGTCTGCATATTTCCTATTGCCATCATTATCATAGAGAAGTATGTGGTTCAAGTCTCCATTGATGCGGAATTGATGAGTACTTGTGGATTAGTCAATGACCTTCGACACTAAAATATGAATTGTGTCTCTCGTGTACGTTTCTCATTATTTTGCATTAGGCCTAGCACCTACAATTATTGACGCGGCAACGCTTTGATACACTATGTTATCTTGCACACAAATATTTTGTCATACTAATCAATTTATTGGTTTGCATATTTGCTATTGCCATCATTATTATACGGAAGTATGTGGTTCAAGTCTCCATTGATGTGGAATTGATGAGTACTTGTGGGTTAGTCAATCACCTTCGAAACTAAAATATGAATTGCGTCTCTCGTGTATGTTTCTCATTATTTTGCATTAGGCCTAGCACCTACAATTATTGACGTGGCAACGCTTTGATACGCTATGTTATGTTGCACACAAATATTTTGTGCTACTAATCAATTTATTGGTTTGCATATTTGCTATTGCCATCATTATTATACGGAAGTATGTGGTTCAAGTCTCCATTGATGTGGAATTGATGCGTACTTGTGGATTACTCAATGACCTTCGACACTAAAATATGAATTGTGTCTCTCGTGTAAGTTTCTCATTATTATGCATTAGGCCTAGCACCTACAATTATTGACGTGGCAACGCTTTGATACACTATGTTATGTTGCACACAAATATTTTGTGCTACTAATCAATTTATTGGTTTGCATATTTGCTATTGCCATCATTAGTATAGAGTAGTATGTGGTTCAAGTCACCATTGATGTGGAATTGATGAGTACTTGTGGATTAGTCAATGACCTTCGACACTAAAATATGAATTGCGTCTCTCGTGTAAGTTTCTCATTATTTTGCATTAGGCCTGGCACCTACAATTATTGATGCGGCAACGCTTTGATACACTATGTTATGTTGCACGCAAATATTTTGTGCTACTAATCAATTTATTGGTTTGCATATTTCCTATTGCCATCATTATCATAGAGAAGTATGTGGTTCAAGTCTCCATTCATGTGGAATTGATGCGTACTTGTGGATTAGTCAATGACCTTCGACATTAAAATATGAATTGCGTCTCTCGTGTAAGTTTCTCATTATTTTGCATTAGGCCTGGCACCTACAATTATTGACGCGGCAACGCTTTGATACCCTATGGTATGTTGCACACAAATATTTTGTGCTACTAATCAATTTATTGGTCTGCATATTTCCTATTGCCATCATTATCATAGAGAAGTATGTGGTTCAAGTCTCCATTGATGCGGAATTGATGAGTACTTGTGGATTAGTCAATGACCTTCGACACTAAAATATGAATTGCATCTCTCGTGTAAGTTTCTCATTATTTTGCATTAGGCCTAGCACCTACAATTATTGACGCGGCAATGCTTTGATACACTATGTTATCTTGCACACAAATATTTTGTCGTACTAATCAATTTATTGGTTTGCATATTTGCTATTGCCATCATTATGATAGAGAAATATGTGTTTCAAGTCTCCATTGATGTGGAATTGATGAGTACTTGTGGGTTAGACAATCACCTTCGAAACTAAAATATGAATTGCGTCTCTCATGTACGTTTCTCATTATTTTGCATTAGACCTAGCACCTACAATGATTGACGCGGCAACGCTTTGATACGCTATGTTATGTTGCACACAAATATTTTGTGCTACTAATCAATTTATTGGTTTGCATATTTGCTATTGCCATCATTATGATAGAGAAGTATGTGGTTCATGTCTCCATTGATGTGGAATTGATGAGTACTTGTGGATTAGTCAATGACCTTCGACACTAAAATATGAATTGCGTCTCTCGTGTAAGTTTCTCATTATTATGCATTAGGCCAAGCACCTACAATTATTGACGCGGCAACGCTTTGATACACTATGTTATCTTGCACACAAATATTTTGTGCTACTAATCAATTTATTGGTTTGCATATTTGCTATTGCCATCATTATTATTGAGAAATATGTGGTTCAAGTCTCCATTGATGTGGAATTGATGAGTCCTTGTGGGTTAGTCAATCACCTTCGACACTAAAATATGAATTGCGTTTCTCGTGTAAGTTTCTCATTATTATGCATTAGGCCTAGCACCTACAATTATTGACGCGGCAACGCTTTGATACACTATGTTATCTTGCACACAAATATTTTGTGCTACTAATCAATTTATTGGTTTGCATATTTGCTATTGCCATCATTATTATAGAGAAATATGTGTTTCAAGTCTCCATTGATGTGGAATTGATGAGTACTTGTGGGTTAGACAATCACCTTCGAAACTAAAATATGAATTGCGTCTCTCGTGTAAGTTTCTCATTATTTTGCATTAGGCCTGGCACCTACAATTATTGATGCGGCAACGCTTTGATACACTATGTTATGTTGCACACAAATATTTTGTGCTACTAATCAATTTATTGGTTTGCATATTTCCTATTGCCATCATTATCATAGAGAAGTATGTGGTTCAAGTCTCCATTCATGTGGAATTGATGCGTACTTGTGGATTAGTCAATGACCTTCGACATTAAAATATGAATTGCGTCTCTCGTGTAAGTTTCTCATTATTTTGCATTAGGCCTAGCACCTACAATTATTGACGTGGCAAGGCTTTGATACACTATGTTATGTTGCACACAAATATTTTGTGCTACTAATCAATTTATTGGTTTGCATATTTGCTATTGCCATCATTATTATAGAGAAGTATGTGGTTCAAGTCACCATTGATGTGGAATTGATGAGTACTTGTGGATTAGTCAATGACCTTCGACACTAAAATATGAATTGCGTCTCTCGTGTAAGTTTCTCATTATTTTGCATTAGGCCTAGCACCTACAATTATTGATGCGGCAACGCTTTGATACACTATGTTATGTTGCAAGCAAATATTTTGTGCTACTAATCAATTTATTGGTTTGCATATTTCCTATTGCCATCATTATCATAGAGAAGTATGTGGTTCAAGTCTCCATTCATGTGGAATTGATGCGTACTTGTGGATTAGTCAATGACCTTCGACACTAAAATATGAATTGCGTCTCTCGTATAACTTTCTCATTATTTTACATTAGGCCTAGCACCTACAATTATTGACGCGGCAACGCTTTGATACACTATGTTATGTTGCACACAAATATTTTGTGCTACTAATCAATTTATTGGTTTGCATATTTGCTATTGCCATCATTATCATAGAGAAGTATGTGGTTCAAGTCACCATTGATGCGGAATTGATGAGTACTTGTGGATTAGTCAATGACCTTCGACACTAAAATATGAATTGCGTCTCTCATGTAAGTTTCTCATTATTCTGCATTAGGCCTAGGACCTACAATTATTGACGTGGCAACGCTTTGATACACTATGTTATGTTGCACACAAATATTTTGTGCTACTAATCAATTTATTGGTTTGCATATTTGCTATTGCCATCATTATTATAGAGAAGTATGTGGTTCAAGTCACCATTGATGTGGAATTGATGAGTACTTGTGGATTAGTCAATGACCTTCGAAACTAAAATATGCATTGCATCTCTCATGTAAGTTTCTCATTATTTTGCATTAGTCCTGGCACCTACAATTATTGATGCGGCAACGCGTTGATACACTATGTTATATTGCACGCAAATATTTTGTGCTACTAATCAATTTATTGGTTTGCATATTTCCTATTGCCATCATTATCATAGAGAAGTATGTGGTTCAAGTCTCCATTCATGTGGAATTGATGCGTACTTGTGGATTAGTCAATGACCTTCGACACTAAAATATGAATTGCGTCTCTCGTGTAAGTTTCTCATTATTTTACATTAGGCCTAGCACCTACAATTATTGACGCGGCAACGCTTTGATACACTATGTTATGTTGCACACAAATATTTTGTGCTACTAATCAATTTATTGGTTTACATATTTGCTATTGCCATCATTATCATAGAGAAGTATGTGGTTCAAGTCACCATTGATGCGGAATTGATGAGTACTTGTGGATTAGTCAATGACCTTCGACACTAAAATATGAATTGCGTCTCTCGTGTAAGTTTCTCATTATTTTGCATTAGTCCTGGCACCTACAATTATTGACGCGGCAACGCTTTGATACACTATGTTATGTTGCACGCAAATATTTCGTGCTACTAATCAATTTATTGGTTTGCATATTTCCTATTGCCATCATTATCATAGAGAAGTATGTGGTTCAAGTCTCCATTCATGTGGAATTGATGCGTACTTGTGGATTAGTCAATGACCTTCGACACTAAAATATGAATTGCGTCTCTCGTGTAAGTTTCTCATTATTATGCATTAGGCCTAGCACCTACAATTATTGACGCGGCAACGCTTTGATACACTATGTTATCTTGCACACAAATATTTTGTGGTACTAATCAATTTATTGGTTTGCATATTTGCTATTGCCATCATTATTATAGAGAAATATGTGTTTCAAGTCTCCATTGATGTGTAATTGATGAGTACTTGTGGGTTAGTCAATCACCTTCGAAACTAAAATATGAATTGCGTCTCTCATGTAAGTTTCTCATTATTTTGCATTAGCCCTAGCACCTACAATTATTGGCGGGGCAACGCTTTGATACACTATGTTATGTTGCACACAAATATTTTGTGCTACTAATCAATTTATTGGTTTGCATATTTGCTATTGCCATCATTATTATAGAGAAGTATGTGGTTCAAGTCACCATTGATGTGGAATTGATGAGTACTTGTGGATTAGTCAATGACCTTCGACACTAAAATATGAATTGCGTCTCTCGTGTAAGTTTCTCATTATTTTGCATTAGGCCTGGCACCTACAATTATTGATGCGGCAACGCTTTGATACACTATGTTATGTTGTACACAAATATTTTATGTTGTGCTACTAATCAATTTATTGGTTTGCATATTTGCTATTGCCATCATTATGATAGAGAAGTATGTGGTTCATGTCTCCATTGATGTGGAATTGATGAGTACTTCTGGATTAGTCAATGACCTTCGAAACTAAAATATGAATTGCGTCTCTCGTGTAAGTTTCTCATTATTTTGCATTAGGCCTGATACCTACAATTATTGACGCGGCTACGCTTTGATACATTATGTTATGTTGCACACAAATATTTTGTGCTACTAATCAATTTATTGGTTTGCATATTTGCTATTGCCATCATTATCATAGAGAAGTATGTGGTTCAAGTCTCCATTGATGTGGAATTGATGAGTACTTGTGGATTAGTCAATGACCTTCGAAACTAAAATATGAATTGCGTCTCTCGTGTAAGTTTCTCATTATTTGGCATTAGGCCTAGCATCTACAATTATTGAGGTGGCAACGCTTTGATACACTATGTTATGTTGCACACAAATATTTTGTGCTACTCATCAATTTATTGGTTTGCATATTTGCTATTGCCATCATTATTATAGAGAAGTATGTGGTTCATGTCTCCATTGATGTGGAATTGATGAGTACTTGTGGATTAGTCAATGACCTTCGACACTAAAATATGAATTGCATCTCTCGTGTAAGTTTCTCATTATTCTGCATTAGGCCTAGCACCCACAATTATTGACGCGGCAACGCTTTCATACACTATGTTATGTTGTACACAAATATTTTGTGCTACTAATCAATTTATTGGTTTGCATATTTGCTAGTGCCATCATTATCATAGAGAAGTATGTGGTTCAAGTCTCCATTGATGTGGAATTGATGAGTACTTCTGGATTAGTCAATGACCTTCGAAACTAAAATATGAATTGCGTCTCTCGTGTAAGTTTCTCATTATTTTGCATTAGGCCTAGCACCTACAATTATGGATGCGGCAACGCTTTGATACACTATGTTATGTTGCACACTAATATTTTGTGCTACTAATCAATTTATTGGTTTGCATATTTGCTATTGCCATCATTATCATAGAGAAGTATGTGGTTCATGTCTCCGTTGATGTGGAATTGATGAGTACTTGTGGATTACTCAATGACCTTCGACACTAAAATATGAATTGCGTCTCTCGTGTAAGTTTCTCATTATTTTGCATTAGGCCTAGCACCTACAATTATTACGTGGCAACGCTTTGATACACTATGTTATGTTGCACACAAATATTTTGTGCTACTAATCAATTTATTGGTTTGCATATTTGCTATTGCCATCATTATTATAGAGAAACATGTGTTTCAAGTCTCCATTGATGTGTAATTGATGAGTACTTGTGGGTTAGTCAATGACCTTCGAAACTAAAATATGAATTGCGTCTCTCGTGTAAGTTTCTCATTATTTTGCATTAGGCCTAGCACCTACAATTATTGACGTGGCAACGCTTTGATGTACTAATCAATTTATTGGTTTGTAGTATGGAGACTTTAGTTTGTATTGAAATAAAGAAGCGGTCATAGTAGCAATTATTGGAGATTGAAAGGTATATCTTAGCGAGTTTGGATTTGCTCAGCTTGTGGAGCTTCTCGAATTGCCGAATTTGAACTGTTGGATTTATTTAACTAAAATTTGGCATCTCTGGTGATCATGATGAGAAAGCAAACAAGACGGACCTTAGCGAGATTTCCATAACTGCCTTATTTTCATAACTGCCTTATTTTGACATGTTGGCTTTACTTAATCAGAAAAGGCCGTGCACGGTCTGGTAAAAGAAGAAGAAAAGTGTTCCAACTTCCAATTAGAAAAGGCCGTGCACGGTCTGGTTTTAAGCCTTTAAGGAGAGGTAGTGAGTGGGTGGTTACTAGTCCGAAGCGCGCGCTCTCTGTCTCTCTCTTTCTTCCAAGTTCTGTCTTCTCCGAAGCGCGCGCTCTCTGTCTCTGTCTCTCAAGTCTCTCTCTTTCTTCTGTCTTCTCTGAAGCGCTCTCTCTCGTCGATGGAACTGAACATCGACACTGAGGGTGGTCGCAGCATCTGCGGCTGCCAGCTGCTATTACACGATGCACATGGCAACGGTGAGTAAGAGGCTGGTTCTAATTGTTCCGCCATGGGGTTCCTTCATCTCAGCGCTGTCTCCTTCGGCTTGCTGGCGGCTGTCAAGCTGAAGGTCTTCGACGTCCTCGCCGAGCATCACCCTCGCCAGCAGCTCTCCGCATCGCAAATCCTCTCTCACATCTCACCCTCTACCGCCGCCGCAACCTCCTGCTCTTCTCTGGACCGCCTCCTCCGTCTGCTCGCCTCCCACTCCCTCCTCACCTCCTCCGTCTCCCTCGTCGACTCCCCCACAACCTTAGTATATGGCCTCACCCCTTCTTTGAAACCCATGGCCACGACCTTTTCACATATGCTCCCGATCACCCTGATTTCCACCAGCTCTTAAACTCTGCTATGATTAACCACTCCGAGCTACTCATGCGGTCCCTGCTTCGTGTGTACCACGGCTTCGACGGGCTCACCAGCATTGTGGATGTTGGCGGAGGTTTTGGGGCTTGCGTCAATGCAATTGTCGAAAAGTATCCTCGCATCAAAGGCATCAACTTTGATCAACCGCACGTCATACAAGGCGCACCTACATATCAAGGTCCAACAAGCCACTCTCTAGGAGTAACACCACTGAGCCACTTGTGCTTCTATTTCAAACTAGTAGTATCATGCTAGTTTCATACAATGTGTCAGTTGCTTGTGTTGCTGTTTTCCCTTCGTTATGCTAGACCGAGTATATGTATGATTGTAGCAACTCACGACATGTCCATTTTGCTTCAACTCTAAACCTAACGGGTTCCACTTTCATTTTAGCTAGCATGGAACATGTACCTAGAGACATGTTTGATACCATCCCACAAGCAGATGCTATTTTTATGAAGGTATGCTATCACACTTTAGCTCTATGAGAATGATTTTCCGTGCTTTCAAGGATAAAAACTAACCTCTAGACATACTATGCACAATTGTAGTGGATTCTACATGATTGGAGTGATGAAGATTGTATCAAGATCTTGAGAAATTGTTATTTTGCCCTTCCAGCCAGTGGGAAAGTGATAGTAGTGGATGTGATCTTGCCAAACACACTTGACACTCATGTTAACAGTCGTCTTGGTTATAGTTAGGACCAATTGATGTTTTTATGCACTCGAGGAGGTCGAGAGCGCACCGAGACAGAGCTAAGGGAGCTTGCGCGTCTTGCAGGGTTTTTAAATGTCCAAGTCATTTGCAAAGTCAATGAGTTTAGTGTGATGGAGATGTATAAAGACGTACAGTATAGTTGCAAACCAATCGAGTGAGTTATCTACTTCTTATGTTGGGGCTCCTTAACACTCCCTCGTATATCTCTAGACTTTAGTTTGATATTCTAAAAGGGATCTAGCTTGAATATTCCAACTTGAGAAAATTCCTCAGGCGCATCCTTTCAAATGTCTCAACTATATGTTTTGTTAAGAAAGGTGTTAGTTTATTAGGCTACTCATCTTCACGCGTGATATTTACGCCTGAGAAGTTCTATCCTACATGCAAGTAATGTTATACTTATAAACATTTCAATTCTACTATTTTCTTAATAATGAAAAAGCTCATGATTTATGGAGAAAAATGTGGCTATTGTTGAGATAATTCATTGTGCTTTTTCTTGAGGGCATTGAACTTTGTCAATTCTACAAATATTATGGTAAAGGGTTATAATAACATTTATGTCATTTCTTAATCTTGATAAGTATTCTAAGGATCTCCATAAAATATGTGTGTGCGAGTAATTTTTCAAGAAACAACAACTTTTCTCAACTCAAATCCCTTCAAAAATTTATAGTCAACGTTTGGTGGACCATTTCGAAGATGAGTGTGGTCTAGCCTTCAACTCCATAATCTCCATTCCTTTATGCCAAATCTAGATTGTCTCATCGCCAAATCCAACAAGACTTTGCAAAACTCCAATCATGATCCAAAAAGGAGCAACATCATGTGCAAAAGGCAACATAAATTGCACTACTAGAAAGCATGCAACATGGACATCAAAGAAACTCCAAGTGATATTGTACTTAGCAAAAGTGATGACTTGTAAAGAGACGATTTAAATGTTTTATTGGCCTACTACCTTTCAAATTGTAAATATGTAGAACAAATGTCTCGTTTTTCTCTTTAAATTATTTTGGATGGGCAATTGATTACCTCTCTACATGTTCCATGTTCCATTTATCACAAGGGGATTAATATGTAAATTAGTTTCCTTACATTATGGTTAGGTAAGTTAAGCTTGAAATCTCTATAAAGATTTGGCATGCTCCTTATTTTAGATCATTGTTCTTAAATTAGGAGAAATATATATCACATACATTTTACCATCTAAGTTGTCATGCTAATTCGATTCTTGCGAGCTGAAAGGGAGCAAGTGTAGCTAGCATTATTGGTGATATCATGGAGTAAAAAATATTGATTTATACTTTTCTCAATGAGATTTGTATCATGTTTAGCCAAAGTCTAGGCCATTGTTTTCACATGTGGTCTTTTTAATTTTTCTCAAGTGCATTTAGTTTGGTATTTATGATAAACAATCTATTTCTTTTGTGAAAACTAAATGTGGAAAAAGTATGTTAATCACCACATAGTCATCACAACATGATGCACAAATCAATGTAAATTGCCATTGTAGTGATGATTGTAAGCTTTAGACTCATCTTTCTTTGACCTCTATATGTGTGTGTGTGTGTGTGTGTGTGTGTGCAAATAAGATTTATGAAGGTGAAAAGTCATCATAGAAGCACCAGGTTTTGGGTTATGATGTATTAATTAAATTTGATAGCTTTAGTGGTTGGTTTTCTTTTTGTCATGTTATGTCACTACAATATATAGATCCCACAGTGATGTTCAAAGCAAGGTAATTATTAATGTAGAAAATTACCCCCATCATCACTATAAACAATGATATATGTGCCTCTATAGATCCATTGCTATTTGCGCCATTATTTATATCACTATATATAGCAACACTTCACAATGTAGATATCGACAATTATAGAAGAGTATTTTGCAATACAAATAGTGATGGTTGTAGGTTATTTTATGTTGCAAATAGTGATGGTCACAGAATTGTTTTTTTCTTTGGATTGTAGGGCATACAACTCTAGCACCCTTCTAGCTATATTGGCTAAATAATGTTCCATGATTCAAACATATGATGACCAAGCTACATGAGTCCTCGCCTAGTAGGAGGTCCTGGTCCAATTGTCCTAAGTTAGGTAGGTAGCAGACCACCACTAGGATGATCTCTTTGATAGAATTTTTAGCCAGTCCTTGTTCGAGCAATTGGTTAGAGACTTGCTTTGGATTTCTATCAGATTATGCTGGACCTATCCCTTGTGGATTTTCATGCCTTGATTTTTTCAGGGAATAGAATGAGAGTTGTGGACTATTTTGTTGTGTATTTTTGTATTAACTTGATGCTGTTTGTGGTTATGCATGTGTAGATCTATTCATGGGATTCAATGGACTGAGTCGCCCTATCTTGTGGTCGCTAATGAGAGCTGGATTTTAGGAGTCGATTTTGAGCCATGCTTGAAGCATTTGAGGCTATTTTAGAGAGCAAGAAGTGCACGGGAAGTGCCAATTCATGAAAAACCAAACAGTGGTGGATAATCAAGCTTGAGTTTTCCTAGATGCATTTTGACGTTAGGAATCCAACGCAAGTCTTGGTTTGTCGATCGGAGGTCGTTTGAACCCCATTGAATCCCGGCAAGGTTTGGCGTAAAAAAACAGCTACTAGATTTGAGAGCCAAAAAGTGTGCAATGAAGGCCAAGATGATGGATTTTGATGGTTGAAGCTAGTTGTCCAGACGGATCTTGAATACGAGTCGATTCACCCATCCAAAATCAAAATATCCACTTGTAGGACAATGTGAACACAAAAGGTTGAACCGATTATTTGAATGATTTAAACCTTAGGCTTATTAAAAGAAGCTTAAACCAATAAAAATTTGATGAGAGGGGGGATGCAAATTTTTTTTGGGCCCTCTCAAAATTTGATAGATGTCTCTCCGATTCACATCTGTTTAGAGAGAGAGAGAGAGAGAGAGAGGGAGGGAGATTCTTGATCAGGGCAAAGAGAGGAACAAGATGATTGTGATTTTGCTAATTTTTATGGAGGATTTCAAAATCTGGCTTTCCAGTATTTCTCGCTCGTCTCTCCTCTCGTCTTTGCAATTGTTCATATGCATCAATTCAAGAGAGAAGGGGAGGGTTGTGATAAAGAATCCAGACTAAATGATGATGTTGGAGCAATGGAGGACGTAGATTGGGCTTAGAGAGTGCATCAACGGCAAAGAAGAAGTGTCAACGGCCTCCCGTCTATGAGGTACAAGCCTCCGAATCACGACTTCTATGCGTAAGTGAGTGGTTCTTTTGTTTTATGAAAAATGATTGAAAAAAGTGCTTGATTTTGTTTGTTATTGATTTTCCATGTTGCATTTTCTCCAAAATATGAAAGAAAACCAGAAAATATGATGATATAATAATTTTTCACAAAACACGCAAAACCCACAAGTCATAGTTTTGATAAAAATAATTCCTACCACAAGCAAAGTAGAAATCATGCTTACCTTTATTCATGTGGATATATATGTCATAATTCTCAGGTTATCACATGGGCAAAGATGCCAAATTTTGTGGTTTGCTAGCATGTCGTAAATCTCCTAAGATCATTTTCCACAAGGCATGCATCCGGTGTTGTTTAGATGTTCATTTGATCGATGATGTCATCATGATAAGGAGATACTATAAATACAGAGATATATCATGAAATGAATCATTTTTCAAGGCAATTCATTTTGAGCAATGTAAGATATAGCAATTTACATTTTGGTCATAGGTAGAATTGGTAGGCAATATGACTTAAGATCTTCACGAAAGGCTTTACATCATGGTGAACCTTTTTGATAACTTGCATATGTTTTACATAGCTCAATTTAGGAAAGGGTATGATGTTTAACCAATTTAATGTTTGCTATATGTCTTTTGTGTTTAGGAAATTATGATTCTTTGTATGGTTAAATAGTTAAATAACAATACATAGTTCTCATGATGACTCACATGGATGAATCAAATCTTAGTGTTAGTTTCTCAATATGATAACATAGTAGAAGCTTCATGTTGAGATTCTTTTGGATTCTAATATTCTCTCCAATAAACCACTTTTACAAATTTATTTTTGTTATTAGTAACCATGATAAGTATAATTCACATTGAGCTAACAAGTAAATCGAGGACATTCCTATGGGGACTATAAGGTGCTCATTTCTCTCTAGTACTATTTTCTCTTCATTTGAAAACATTGATATATTGTGTAGAATATGGGTTGGCTACATAACAAACTATCACACTACAAACAAGATTCAATGTATTATACATTCATAAAAAACAAGTAATACCTAGGTGAGAAGTCTTTTCTTCTAGAGCTTTCCTTTGTACGAGATATTTAAACCTTTTCTTTTACCAATGCTTATTGAAAAGGGAAAGAAGAAAAAGGATGACATGGGCATCAATTTGGTCAACTTTGTTAGAATATCAAGCTCATTTAGTGTGTGTTGACCGACATGAGCTGGACACAGCTAGTCTAGCCATAGTAGTTAGATACATTAAATAAGTCGGTGCCTTTGGTGTGAATGGTCTTATGACCGTAGGTTGTATCTTTCACTATTCAGTGTGGTTTGAATATAGTGTGTGTGAGAGGAAGCTTGTTGCTTCACTCTGCCTTTCATCACTCTGCCTCTTTGAATCTGAACATGGTATCAGAGCCATGAATGGGCTCACTGGTGGAATGCACTCAATAAGAAGACTTGAAGAGTGAACTGAAGAGCTGAAAAAAGAAGAGGACTGACTGCCATCTCCATCAAAGGTCACACTAGAGGTATGTACAGTGAAGCATTGGAGTCTTCTGGCTTGAAGAAGGGTTGTTGCTTGCTGAGAGGTCCTCCAAGGACTGATTGAGCATCAGTGAGTGTATCATTGTCATGGTAATGAGCAAGATGTGCAGCAGCACAGATCTGCCCAGCCTGCGTGTTTGCGCCTGCTGAAGGCATGGCTTCTGCTGAAGCAAAATTGACATGAGCACTGTACAAGAGGTCATCAAATGCTAGTGAGCAGACACTGGAAGGTAGTTCAGGGTTACAAGAAGTCATTGCTTGTGTTGGAGTTCTCTTATGAGCTAAAATCAGAGTACACAGACCTGGAACAGAAGGCTGAACTGCTGTATACAGTGTATATACAGCATATGCAATACTTTGGAAGAGCCTTGAAGCTCTCTGACATGCTTTATGGACCTCACTAGAGCCTAGGAGCATTCTAGAAGACATAAGTATCAGTTCTCAGGACTTTGAGCTGAAGTTCCTTGAAGAAAATACTCAGATTTGGAAGTGTAAACAAGCTGGAAACTTGTCTCAGAACAGTGGGCAGCAAGCATTAGCTTTCACTGAAGCACTACTTGACACTTGGCTGGGAAGATTGCATTGCAGACAATACAAGTCAAGAAGTTATATGTACTTGATGTGAAGTACTTGAGCTAAATTTTCTCAGTAAAATATTCAGATCTGAGAACTGTTCACTGCTGAAAACTGTCATGTACTGTCAGTACTAAGCATTAGATACTACTAATGCAATACAGGTCATTTCTAGAGCTCTATCACCTATGAGAGCTGTCACATACATGCTGGATGTATGGAGGCTTGAAACATTCAATGAGTATCATTGAAAACTAAAGTCTAGAGCTGAAGTGAATGCAGACATATTGTCTTGGTCAAGTACAAATGGTTCATGAGGTCTTATGCTTTGGTCAGTGAAAATAGGTTGTCTATGTATACCTAGATGCTCATGTATTGACCTCACCATTACGAAGTAAATGTATGACATGATCGGGAGATAATTTGGGGCTGATTGGAACTTGATATGCTGAACTTTGGTTGATTGTAACCTGCAATTGAATTTGTTGGCACTTGTATGTGCTGGTTATGCACTGTTCTGTGTCTCTATGCTTATGTCTGAAGTGGCATATGTACCAGCAGTCAACTAAGCAGTTTTGGAATATGCATTACGTGTATCCAGTGGGAGTTTGACTTTGGAAAGGCTGCTGTAATTGCAGTTTATAGGTTTGGATTGCATGCTTTTGGAATCTGGCAGTGGATCTGCAGGAGTTAAATCTGAACCGAACATCAGACATATGTATTGGCAATTGTCTTTATGAGTTGGATCAACCGATTGGGACGTTGTTTGGGCTGATATTTGACTGAAATTTACTGGTTTTTTTCCTGCAATTAATTGCAGAAAACTGTCATAAACAGTTCCGGGCTGAAGTTGAACTGTTAAGAAAATCTTGGTTTGCAGGTAGTCAGGCAAGGTCTGCAACATGGCAAATGCTGATAGAACTGATAATGTAACCCAGATTGTGGGAGAAAAGCTTGATAGAAACAATTATGCAATATGGAAGTTCCGCATGGAGAACTTTCTGATAGGCAAAGGATACTGGGACTTAGTGACAGGTGTTGAGGCTGAACCTGAAGTTCCAGATAGGAATCCTACAGCTGATCAAAGACGAGCACATCGAGCTTGGACGGAAAGAGCTCGCAGAGTTTTACATTGGCTATCATTATGTATCTCGGATGCTATGGTGATGCAGATCATGAACTGTAAATCCCCAGCAGATGCATGGAACATATTGGTCAGGTACTATGGCACAACTACGAGTGCCAGGAAGATACAACTGAAGCAAAAATTCAACAACATAGAGAGGAGGAACAGATCCATACAGGACTATGTCACGGAAATTAAAACCTTAGCAGATCAGCTCGCATCTGTTGGCTCACAGGTAGAAGATGAGGATATGGTTGCAGTGACCTTAAATGGCTTGGGTCTGGAGTATAAGTCTTTTGACACTTCAGTATCTGTGCGGGCTGAGATGCCTGATTTTAATGAGCTGGTTACATTATTGATTCATGAAGAGGTGAAGCTTGGCTTAGCTACAGGGTCAAGCAACTCTAAGAATAAGGATGCAGTTTTTTATTCGAATCAGCGTGGTCGTGGTAGCCGTGGTAGAGGCTATGGATCTGGCAGAGGAGGCCAGCAGAATGCATCCTATAGTAATAGCAATCAGCAGTCATCAAATGCAAGAGGTAGTGGCAACTTTCGAGGCAGGGGGAGATCGAACTCCCGTGGCAGAGGCTCATGGCAGCAGCAGCGTCAGTCAGACAATCCAAATAAGGACAAGGATTGTCACTACTGCGAAAAGTATGGGCATATTGCAAAGGATTGCTGGAAGAAGCAGGGAAATCAGAAGGGCAAGCAGCATGGACATTATGCTACGTCCAGTCAGGCAGATGACTCTGGTGATAGACTGTTTGCCATGCAATATGTCAAAGATAAGGCTGCTCAAAAATCATCTGATGATGTAGTGTGGTACATTGACTCGGGGGCGTCGAATCACATGATCCCTCATGGTGATTGGTTCACGGATATGGTGGCTGAAAAGCATGGCTATGTATGCACAGGTGATGACATGCAACATAGCATTGAGCATAAAGGCAAAGTGCCTCTGGTTGTACATGATGGCAGGAAGAAGAATCTTCATGATGTTTTGCATGTTCCTTCGATTACGAAGAACCTACTGTCTGTGGGTCAAATGACAGAGCAGAACTTGCAGGTTCGCTTCAATAAGCATGGCTGCTTTATTGAAGAGTTTGGCAATGGATGCAAGTTGATCGCGAAAGGCCACAGAAATGGAAGAATGTTCACTCTTGATGCTACAATGCCAGAGCTGAATTCCGCTGTGTTTGCTCAGGGTTCTGGCACTATCAGGGACTTAGAGATTTGGCACAAGAGAGTGGGGCATGTCAATTTGCAGAGGCTGCAGACCATGCAGAAGAAGCAGCTGGTAACAGGGCTACCTAGATTGCAATATTCAGATATTGGTCATGTCTGCGAGGCTTGCCAGTTTGGTAAGCAGTCACGATTGCCGTTTGTCAGGCATGTAAGACAGAGTACACGACCACTGCAGTTAATGCACTCTGATGTTTGGGGACCAGCTCATAATGCATCTATGGGGGGTTCCAGATACTATGTATCCTTCATTGATGACTACAGTCGATATACCTGGCTTTACATATTGAAAACAAAAGATGAGGTCTTTGCTGTTTTTCAGAAATTTAAGGCACAGGTTGAGAAGGAATTTGAGTGTTACATCTCTTGCTTGAGATCTGATAGCGGTGGGGAGTATGTCTCCAATGAATTTGCTGATTTTTTGGCTGAAAATGGCATTCGTAGGCAGCTAACCTGTAGCTACACTCCGTAGCAAAACGGAGTAGCTGAAAGGAAGAACAGGGTTCTAATGGAAGCTGCCAGGGCCATGATGAATGAGAAGCATATGCCGCTTTACTATTGGGCAGAGGCTGTTGTGACAGCCGCATATATTCTAAACAGGACTCCCACTGCCGGCATTCATGACATGACACCGTTTGAGAGGCTCTATGGCTATAAGCCGGATGTAAGACACATGAAGGTCTTTGGCTGCCTTGCTTATGTGCACATTCCAGATGAGAAAAGGAAAAAGTTGGATCCCAAAGCGCATAAGAGTGTGTTCATTGGATACTCGCAGGAGAAGAAGGCATACAAATGTTATGATCCCTCTACCAGGGAGACTTTGGTAAGCAGGGATGTCATCTTTGATGAGCTGGGCTCTTGGTATGTCTCACCAGTTGCAGTGCCATCCGATTTGCCTTCCGCTCATGTCTCTACAGTTGATATGCAGCAGAGCATTGCTATGACAGGACCTATCAGTCAGACAGTATCCCCATGGACAGGGAGATTGAGGAGCTCACCGTCCACTGACACGGGTATGTCAGTGAGGGGGAGACATGATGTCTTGGACAGCAAAGGAAAAGAGAAAGTTAGTGAGGATGGTATGATGACACCTGGCAGAATGACTTCGGGCTATGAGTCTAGTGATACTTTAGACAGCGAACTTGGTATTCCGACTGTCTATACGCCTGGCACGAGGCAGAACAGGTACATTCCGCCTCATGAGAGAGGTGAATCGAGTAGTGCACCACAGCCTAGACGATCGCAGAGGGTCAGATACCCTGTTGACAGGTTGACGTACTCTGGTTATTCTGCAAAGAATTATGCATACATGACAAAAGTGATGGAGATCAAAGAACCAGGTACTTATGCTGAAGCAGCAAAGGATGAAAACTGGTGTATGGCTATGGACGAAGAGATGAAAGCCTTGGCTGAAAATCAGACTTGGGATTTGGTACCACTGCCTGAAGGAAAAAAGCCTGTTGGCTGCAAATGGGTTTATAAAATCAAATGTAAGTCTGATGGCAGTGTAGAAAGGTACAAAGCAAGGCTGGTCGCTAAAGGATATGCTCAGCAGTATGGCTTGGATTATGATAAAACATTCAGCCCGGTTGCAAAAATGGCAACCATACGAACTGTTATTGCCTTGGCTGCTGCAAAAGGCTGGAAATTGCAGCAGATGGATGTTAAGAATGCATTCCTCAATGGTGATTTAATAGAGGATGTATACATGGTTCAGCCGGAAGGGTATGAGTACCCTGATTTTCAGCATTATGTGTGCAGGCTGAAAAAGGCACTGTATGGGCTGAAGCAGGCTCCGAGAGCCTGGCATGCTAGGATCAGCAGTTACTTGCAGAGTCTTGGATTTGTTGTTGGCAGGGCTGATCACAGCCTGTTTACAAAGAAGACTGACAGTGGCTTGGTAGTGCTGGTCATATATGTTGATGACCTGATAATCACTGGAAATGATGACTTGGGAATTCAGCATGCTATGAAGATGCTGAAATCTGAATTTGACATGAAAGATCTGGGAGATCTGAAGTATTTCTTGGGTATTGAGGTCGTACCAGCTGAAAATGGCTTATGGCTGATGCAGAAGCACTATGCCATGGAAATGCTTAAGAAGTATGGCATGGCTGAATGCAAACCACTGGATACACCTCTGGACCAGAATGTAAAGCTAGACATGAACACTGGGGCTGAAGTAGAAGATGTGACTATGTACAGGCAGATGGTCGGCAGTCTGATTTACTTGACCATCACTAGGCCTGACTTGAGCTATGCAGTAGGGCTGATAAGCCAGTTTATGCAAAAGCCGAGAAAGCCGCACTTGGATGCAATTAGACGCATCATGAGGTATGTTAAGTCCACTGTAGACTATGGGCTGTTCTATGTCAGAGATAAGCCCTTGATACTGATTGGATACACAGATGCAGATTGGGCAGAATGCTCAACTGACAGACGATCTACGAGTGGCTATGCCTTTGGCTTTGGTAGCGGCATGATCAGTTGGAGCAGCAAGAAGCAGCCTACGGTTGCTTTATCTAGTACTGAGGCAAAGTACAGGGGGGCTGCATTGGCAGCATGTGAGATTGCTTGGCTGCTCAAGCTTATGGCTGACTTGGATATTCAGGTTGATGCTCCAGTGAAACTGTTATGTGATAATCTGAGTAGTGTACTTCTGGCCATGAATCCAGTTTACCATGCCAGGACAAAACACATAGAGGTACACTACCACTTTATTCGTGAGATGGTCCTTGCAGGAAAGGTTGATCTTATGCATGTGAGGACTGATGAGCAGGTAGCAGATATCTTTACCAAGTCTCTGGGTAAAGATAAGTTCTGTGGTTTTAGACAGCTACTTGGAGTACATATGTTGTCTTGAGCTTGAGGGGGAGTGTTAGAATATCAAGCTCATTTAGTGTGTGTTGACCGACATGAGCTGGACACAGCTAGTCTAGCCATAGTAGTTAGATACATTAAATAAGTCGGTGCCTTTGGTGTGAATGGTCTTATGACCATAGGTTGTATCTTTCACTATTTAGTGTGGTTTGAATATAGTGTGTGTGAGAGGAAGCTTGTTGCTTCACTCTGCCTTTCATCACTCTGCCTCTTTGAATCTGAACAAACTTGTTCCCTCCTATTCGACTTAATCTAAATGCTAATGTAGTGCAAGTGGACAAGATATTAAGAACTAATACTAAGGTTGTTAACACATAGCATGCACATAATCATATATTTTTAATGTCTAAATGTGAAAATATCCCTAAACATAAATTTTGGCAACTATAAACTAGGGTACTAGTGTAAACTATCTCAAAAAGTACTTGAAAAGGCTAGTTTTAGAGTGTAACTAAGGCAATGTGGTTCACAATACATAGAATCATTCTAGTTCTAGTATGTATATCCTAGGCTAGGAACCCAACATATTAGAATACTAAAACAAAAAAATGCATGACTTACATAAAAATACACAACATCAAGTATATTGCTACTCACATCTATATCATTTGAAAGAGGTTATGTTTTCTACTTACCAAACTAACATGCTTCACACACTTTATAAAATTCTATAACTCTAAAATAGGCAACCTTGTAAGCAACCCTTTGGATTGTATTAATTTTAACCTTTGTACATTCGCATATCTAATACATTTCTGTCATATTTCAATGTATGCAATCACTCCTTTTCTTTAGTATTTATAATAGCATTCGTATTAGGAATTTCAATATCTAAAGTGAATATGTGATCAACCCTACTTCCTTTTGTGACCAACCTGCACTTATTATTAAAATCTTCCACAAGGTAGTCTTTTGCATTAAATTAAACATACAACCCTTGCTCTACCATTTGGCTAATAGACACTAAATTGTTTGTGATTGATGGTGTTGAGATATTTGCAATCACACCTATTGTAGCCTCTTTGTATGAGACAGTTCTAGGTTTAGGACATGCAGACAGACTGAATCCCATATGCACAGAGAGGAAAACTGCAGCCATCCAACAACTATAAAGCATTGTACTTGACTACCACTTTTCATATAGAATGAATACAATGTCATGATGCTTTGTACTTTTAGTTAAGTGTCTTGTCTTTGTCAATCTTACACAAGATTGTGTTTATGAGTCCAAGCTTTCATCTTGGAACCTAATTCACTTGTGTAACAATTGTGTTCTTCAGTCAATGTTATCATGAGTTTAGTCTATGCTTACAAGCTGCCATAGCCATGCTCTAGATCCTGCGTATTTTAACATGGTATCAGAGCTCAGCTGAGCATGGCCCAACTCTCCTTTCACTCCTCTTAGCTCCTTTCCATTTCAGCTTAGCTCTGTTTGAGTAGTGGACCCTATCTCCAACTTCATTTGCATTCCTACCTTCAATGAACCTTCCATGGCAGCCATAGCCAACAACACCCTGTCAGCTTCTTGAAGCTTTCATATCTCTCTCCACATGTCAAATCTCTCTAAAATTCCTTCTGGAAAAGTGTTTTTCTACTTTCAAATCTCCTCACTGGAACCTCAATCATTGAGATTGGGCAACCATAGCTTTAGCATTTCCTATTTTCAAAGGTGCTGCCATAACTGTGTCTGTGGACAACACCTACCTACCTCTCTTGGAGCAGCCATATCTCATCAACCATGCCAAATCTCTTCAAGATTTCTTCTTGAGATTGTTCTTTAGGTCAAGGTGCAACTTCTTGGCACAAAAATCAAGGATATTGATGCATACCATGCCCGGTATTTACATTTTCGCAAATCTGGGTGTAGTTTTGATAGCGACCAATTTGAAGGCTTAGATCTCTCAACTCGGGAAAAACGAGTTTCCACTAGTAAGGGTCCTCCTTCTTAAAGGGTTTGAGCAGATTCAACTTGTGGAGCTGGTGGGATCTCATTTACCAGTCTCGCTGGTCCCTATTTTGACAGGATAGCCATAGCCACTTACGTTCAATGTCATTTTTCTTTCATTTTCTCTCTCTTTCCACTTCAACCAAGCCAAGGCCACTCTAATCTAAAGTTTTTCTAAAGTTTTTAGCAAGTATTCAACCATCAAATCAGCAAGGAGGGGAAGCTATGAAGAGTTTTTGAAGATCATCAAGTCAAACTCAAGCAACAAATATCAAATTTCAAACTAGTATCTTTTGATACTTCACTGTCATTGCTTGTGTCTTTTGACACATACAAAGATCAACTCATTGCTAGTTATTCTCAGTCATTTGAAGCTAATTTCCATCATGGAAATGACCAAAATCAAGTCTTTTATGAAGATGCTTCTCATGAAGAGTAACATTACTCTTGTTGCTCAATTCAACTACATGGAAGACTTGTTTATTCCGCTTGCAGGGATGGATGGATTTACTTGTTTTGAAGAGCAATCGATGAATTTATTTGATGATTTTGAAGACATTTCTGCTACCTCAAAGACAATGATATCTTTGCTTGAGGGAGACATGGACATAAAGACTGATGCAACTATTACAAGCAAAGTCAATAAAGAAGCAGATCAAGAGGACCAAAAGAAGAAGAATAAGAAGAAGAAGCAAAAAAATCACGAAGACTTTGAAGTGGCAAAAAAAGTGAAGTACAAGTACAGAGAGCTAGATAAGAACTGCAATGAATCAAAGATCTATGTCAAAAGAAATGCTAAAAATCACAAGGGCCTCACAGTCCTTGATTCTATTTTTTACTGAATTTTTTAGCCTTGTATTGCCTAGCCTAAATGTCTTTATCATAAGCTTGTAAACTCCTCATGTAGCCTTGTACTGCAACCTCTGTAAGGCCCTTGCTACAGCCTCTGGATGACCATCATGTTTGTGGTACCCACACTTAGCCTTTTTTGTGACAGCCTCTGGTGTTTTGCCATGTTTATGGTGTGTCCACACTTTGCAGGTGTTACTTTCACTAAAGCCTCTACACACATTGTACTTTTTGGTTGTGATTGAGGAGGGATGTTGAGATATTTGCAATCACACCTATTGTAGTCTCTTTGTATGAGGTAGTTCTGGGCTTAGGACATGCAGTAGATTGAATCTCATATGCACAGAGAGAAAAATTGTAGCTATCCAACAACTATAAAGCATTGTACTTAACTACCATTTTTCATATAGAATGAATACAATATCATGATACTTTGTACTTTTAGTCAAGTGTCTTGTCTTTGTTAGTCCTACACAATATTGTGTTTATGAGTCCAAGCTTCCCTCTTGGAACCTAATTCACTTGTGTAACAGTTGTGGTCTTCAGTCAATGTCATCATAAGTTTAGTCTATGCTTACAAGCCACCATAGCCATGCTCTAGATCTCGCGTATTTTAATAAATGGGAAAGGAAGAGGGAGGGAGAGGGAGAGGGAGGGAGAGAGAAAGAGAGCGGGCCCACTACAACAGAAACGAGGCATAGACGTGCATGTTAGATGTGCAAAGTCAGGCACGTCTATCATTGCGTCTATATGTGCGTGTAAAAGAGAGTGTAAATAGATGCGAATTTTGCGTCTATATATCCGTGTAAATAGATGCCAATATAGATGCGCCTCTAGACATGCAATTATTTAACCACCTAAAATTGGACTTAATATAATAAAAAAATCAGAGTTAATAATTATTTAACCACCTGAAATTGATTCTTGAGTATGCACGTGTGCGCATGATAAAAACCATAGAATTAAGAATACACATTGAATCATTGAATTAAAAAACCAGAGTTAATAATTATTTTTGCATTGCTCTCTAATGAATGGCAGTTCCTCCAGTTGACAAGCCTGATATAAGTAATTAGCGGCAAGCAACATAAACCTTATTATACAATTAGTAGCAAGCATTGCAATATGTATCTCGTAATTTCTCTACTTGAAGATGATAAAAAATACTTCCTTTTTATTATGGAAAATTTAATTTAGCTTTAAACTTGACTATTGATTCTTGAGTATGCATGTGTGCACATGATAAAAACCATAGAATTAAGAATACACATTGAATCATTAAGCAATTTAAATATGTTACAATGAATGATCCATCTCATCTTCAATGAGATCAGCCCTTGCTAAACTATCTACTTCTAGGTCTATGTTACCAAGAGGTAACGAAACAAATAAGTCTATCCCACTGTCAGATATGTTGCTATATTGCTCAATAACTTCATCAATATCATCGATAATCACATTATTGTCTTCTTCTGCGTTTCCTTGAGCATCCTCGCGAGGTTCATCTTGTACTATATCACGCATATCATCCATTATGGTGTCATCATGTACATCATCATTAATTGTTGGATTGTCATCTGCTATCTCCATGTCGATAATATTACCATATATTGGTTTTGAATGATGAGATATAGGGATGACATACCACCATCGGTTATTGTTTACCATTGGATGATACACAACCTGTATTTGAAAAACAAAAGCAAGAAACTTAAATACTTATTATATTGTGTATATGTATCACATGTATACATATTCAAAAATTAGCTTTTACATATATACCTGCTCGCATTGTTGAGGTAGTACTAATGTGTCATTCTTGTTTTGGTGAAATTTTGTAGAGTCAATGATTACAAAACCACTTGGATGACGTCTGATTGTGCAATGCTCACCATTTGTTACCACTTCTTTAAACCACTTCACATCCAGTACATATATAAAGAATCGTCTGAAGTCAAGCTTTAGAATATCTTGGATCAAGCCACAATAACCTTCCATGGTACCATTGGCATCCTCGAAGTGAGCAAGGACACCACAATCTTGGGTATTTCTCTTTTCATCTATACGTTGAGTTCAAAGATGTTTACCCTCACACCAAATAGCATTGAATAATGTGTAGTAAAAGATAAAGGATCAAACATGTCAATTATTTATATAAAATATAACTTATAGAAACAAATTAATTGATAGTATGTCTCACCTTTGATAAGCAACCTCGTGCGTATTCCCACTCTTCTTGAGATATATTAATTTCCTCCTCTTTTTCCATTCTCTCCATTTCCTCATGTAACCAATCTATATCAATATGACGTGGGAGCACATTTAGATGATCTGGAAATGAGACATTACGTCCATATCTGGTGCGAAATGCTTGTCTTTTGCTTTTTCTTCTTGCCCTTGCTTCATTATATAGTGTCACCCATTTGCTCATTACATCACTATTGAGCACATAAAAACTATTTAACTTACGAAGTTCTTCTTTTGTTAGTACTTTACTCATTCCTTTTCCTTGAGGTATTATAGAGGTCATCCTCAAGTCTTCATCATCTTTCCATAGTCGTGGTTGAGAGGGGTCCACTTCAGTAAGATATTCAGAGATATAAAAAAGGGATGATTGCACTAACCAACCCTCAGCCATGCTTCCCTCAGGCCGTGCTTTTTGCCTCACAAAATCTTTCAAGGTTTTCATGAAGCGCTCAAGAAAAAATATCCACCTTGCATGAACTGCCCCACAAAGTGCGATCTCATCAATCAAATGTATGAGTAAATGTAATTGAGTAGTCAAAATGGATCGAGGAAAATTTTCCTCCACCAAACAAACCACCTCAACAGATAATACTCGAGCATCTTGCAATGTGTTTGGATCAATTTCCTTCGAGCTCACGTATCTGTCAAGATGTATTTGAGAATTGTTTATTTTTGTGTAGAAATTCAAAGATATATAATGAAAAAATGCAATGTATACACACCTCACAAGCTCTCCCATCTTGTAAATGATATCACGTACATCTTTGGATACACAATGGGATATGCTAGTAGGAAGTACGAACTGAATGTAAACAATATTCATAGATCAAATGATTAGTTGAGGAAAAAGTCATCATATCCCAAAGTTTACACATAGTTACTCCACTAATTACTATATTCATGGTTAGAGATACCCTTACTTGAATCATTTTGTGCCAATCGTGGGACTTCAAACCAGATAGTTGCTTCACACCTCTTTTCTTTTTCTTTATAAAGGCTCCCTTGAGACATCTCATACATCCTCTGGGTGTTCGAAAGCTGCATATTTGTTCCTTCACTATTTTTTCATCGTTCTTTGACAACATCCAAGGTGCATGGGGTAGCTCAATCTTTCCTCCGGATCCAATGCGTGGCCAAGCTCATCTCATGCGACCAATGTTACGTAAATCCTCCCTTACATTGACTAAATCACGAGCCCCTATCAAGTGATTCCATAATGTAGATACAACATTTTTGAATATTTGCACGGGGTCCAATAGGTGATCGATCTTGAGTTCAGTCCAGTACAGAAGATGAAAAAATATAGAGAACCTAACAAACAAACAATATATTATGTAAACAATTCATCATGCTAAATACTTTAAAGTCAATCGAGAGAAATGCACTTCTTACCGACTCATGCCGAGTGGAGGGTGGCTGTCGGCATTAATCCATCTCTCCTTCCAACCTCGAATGGTTAGAGATTGTGGAGTCATTTCATTAGTAGGGAGAACATATTTGGGATGGTCAATAGGAAGAAATCGATGATGATTGTCGTAGATAACCTTCTTTAAACGTGCCGACCTAGAGGAAACTAGAGAGGGACCGCAAATAGGACATGCATGATATCCTGATGTGGTTAAACCTGAACAAACAAGTGAATTAATAAAATGCAATTGATTCAAGTCTTGAATTTCAAATATAGAGTTATATACATGTACCTGAACACTCTCTGTATCCTGGAAAGTCATGCATGGTCAACAACAACATGGCCTTCAATGTGAAATCTCTAGAGGATGCAGATGCGCTTGTATCTTGCACCTCAATACCTTCCCATAACATTTCTAACTCTTCAATCAAAGGCTCTAAGTAAATATCTGTGTTTTTTACCTTGTGCTTTCCAGGAATCAAAAGGGACAACATTACATGTCCCTTTTTAATTGCCATGGATGGAGGAATATTATAGTTTACCAATACCACTGGCCATACACTGTATGATGTGCTTTTGATGCCAAATGGATTGATTCCATTCATATCTAAACCAAATCTCAAATTTCTTGGCTCTTCTTTGAAAACGGGCCACAAATTATCTATATGTTGCTATACCGATGTGTCTGCAGGGATCCTCCATTTTCCATCACTTGAATGATGACTAGCATACCATGACATGAGCTTTCCAATAGGCTTACACTTGAACATAAGTTTTATACGTGGAACAATCAAAAAATGTCACAAAACCTTACGAGGCACATCCATTGACTTCATCTCCACTTTGTATCTTGATTTGCCACAAATAGGACACTCTCGTGCGAACTCATGAATCCCATGAAATAAGACACAATCATTGACACATGCATGGATCTTGATATAATCAAGGCCTTCGAGAGATGTCAAGTAATGTCTTGCTTGCTCTCTCTTAGTTGGCAATTTGTTTTCTTTTGGAAGAATTTGTGATAATAACCTACATATATTTTTAAAAGTGAGTTAAAAAACCACCAACATATATTTCTGTCTCATTTCAAAATAGAACAATTAATATTATGATTCCTAAGCCAAACTTAATTGAAACCTACTTCAATAACGCATCCAAACTGACATTACTCAATCCATAAATTGTTTGCAAGTTAACTATCTCGAGGGATGCACGAAGAACAGAGTACGTACAACCTTCATACAACGGAGTAGATGACGCTACGTATAGTGGATCATCTGGCTTCGTAGAGTGACCTTCTCCCTGAACTGGTTGCAAAAATAGATGGTGTACCATGTTGTCCAAAATCTCATCCTCTACAACTTGATGGGGCATTTCATGAGGGCTACTATCATGATCGTGAGTCTCCACTCTTCTTGAAGACTCTGCATCCTGCTCAACTACAAAAGGGAGTTTCATATACGTTGATATATATTGAGTAACATAGACTAGCAATCTTAGTGCTAAAAAAAAACAATGAATACTGGTGATTATTCTCGGTCACATTCTCCATACAAGCTGAGGTGTGACATTGCAACTCGACGTGCTCGAAAAATACACCCTCGACAACGATCACACATGCATTTAATTTTTTGTCGTAGCCATGCATCTCGATTATGAAGATGTAATATTTCATCCTCACTTGAGGATGTGCTCGTTGACTCATCAGCATGCACCGCACTAGGTGATGACGACAACATGATTAAACCTAATTCATGACAACATCAAAATATTTGTCATTCATATGTTTACATAAAAACTTCAAGCTGACATATTAATTATTCTAAGATCTTAATTTTAAATACACAAAACTCATCATAAATACATTAAAACTTATGATAAGAATTCACTATCAAAACTTATCTTAAAAACAAAAAATTATGATAAAACCTAAATGTGTGTCTATATCTGCGTTTACGTACGCGTCTAAATTAGCGTCTATTTGCACGTCTACGTTCGCGTCTATACGCGCATTTATAAAAACTTAGACACACATATACACGCCAAAATAGACGCACACGTTAAAATTCAAAACATACTTAAATCATTTCTTTTCAAACTGTGCCTTTCCTTTCTTGCGTTTTTTGTGGTTCTGAAGCTCGAGTTTAGCCGACATGCAGTGACTTCATGCCTCACCTAGTCTCTTCATGCCTCACCTCCTCATGACTCACCTCTTCTTTCATTTCAAACACACAAGAAGGGAAAAAGGAAAGCCAAGGAGAGGAAGAAAGAGAAAACAAGAGAGAGGAGAACAAGAGGAAGAAGAAGCAGCAAGCAAGCAAGCAAGCATCAAGGGAGAGTAACTTACCAAGGAGAGGAAGAAGGAGAAGGAAGAAGTGCCACCACTCGCCATACCAAACACCCAAGGTGAGTCCTCTTTCTCTCTCTCTCTCTCTCTCTCTCTCTCTCTCTCTCTCTCTCTGTATTAGGATTTCTGATTGCATTATGTATTGCATTTTGTAAATCATGAATGGCGGTCATCGGACTGAAATCAGCCGATTGAGTGCGTCTGCCAGTGCGTCTACATATTAGTGCAGACGCAGGGATAGATGCGAAGAAATGTTTTCTCTCATTGCGTCTGAGGCCGCGTCTCAGAGCGCATGTATTCTGCGTCGGAGACGCGAGAATACACGCGCTCTACACAGAGGCTTTGACTTCAGAGTCGCATCTCCAGGTGCGTTACTCTACAGTCTACACGCGATGATACACACATGCGCCAGAAGCATTGACCTAGAAACCGCGTCTGACAGCGCGTTTATACTGCATCTCAGATGCGGATATAGACGCGCTCAGGACAGAGGGTTGACTTTAGGGACGGGTCTGAGAGCACGTCTATCTTGCAATTTAGACGTGGTTATACAAGTACCAACGCCAGCTCTGATAAAAAAAAATTTCATTGCCTAAACAATATATTTTTGCATTGATGAATGTGACCAATCCCATGTTTGTGTTTATCAGTTTTCTTGTTTATGAGAAGCATTAGCACTTAATTTTTATGCTCAATGTCTAAAGAAAGCTAGATTATTAGCACTTTCAAGTGCCATGAGCATCCATGTATTTTTTCTATGTGAGCATCAAAAGCCTTCTCTTACATAATGATTCTAGGCTCACTGAATGATTTTTCATAATTAATGTTGGATTGGATCAAGGATTATGGCTCTTTGAAAATGTTTAGGTGTGGATGAAGGTAATATATGATTTTTTGTATGCAAATAAATTTGTCTTTTTCCTGTGTCTTTTTTGTAGATGTCGCATCCTGGTTCATCTAGCAATGACCCGGATTTGGATCGCATGAATGATACATTGGCCTTGTTCGGTAGGGGAGTCAATGCATTTTTTGGAGGTTTTCCTAGTAGGGAAGACTTCATGGGAGAGATGACCAGACACCTTGGCCGCTCTCCCATAGCAGACGAGGTGTTCAGCATCATGTCTGGAACGCCTCTGATGCCTTTGCCTGGCACTACTTTCCAAACTCCAATTGCAAGTACTCCACGTGCAGCACCTGTACATGCATCAGCTGAAGCACAAGCGTCAGTCGATGCACGTGCATCAGCAGAAGCACGTGCATCCAACGAGGTAGAGGGTAGTCGATAGAGAGGGAGGAGGGAGAGTTGAGGGGGAGGACGAGCCTTGTGTGGGGGTTGCCTAGAAGGTGCCGAGCAATCACCCTCACTAGTAGATCACGTAGAGGAGCCTGTACGCCAATACTATAGAGTTACAGATACTGGTGGCATCTTCCATGATAATGAAGGAAGGGATGTAATGGCATACATGAGGAGCGTCGTGCATGCGATGTATAAAGATTGTTTCGTCTACTTCAAAAATTAGAAAAGCGGCTTGTGGCAGGAGGTGTTGAGGGCAGTTCATAGGAGGTACCCAAATCCTGAGGGTCAGCGATTCTCGGATGATTGGGGACACACAAAAGTGAGGGATTTGCTTTACAACAAAAGATCCCACCTCATGACACGCGCCAGGGACTCACTGCGGAGGCAGGAGGAGGGGCGTGGAGCCTATAGCCAAGCACTATGTGCCACCTCATAGAGTGGAAGAAAGCCAAGAAGAAAGCAGCGGAGAAAGTGAAGAGTCGCTAGTACGCAGAGGCGCGACGTATCCAAATGGAAACCATGGGATAGTCGCATTACGGATGCGGCAGAGAGTCGTGGGAGGCAGAGTTTGTAAGTATATTTTGATTTCTAGTTTTTTAAAATTTATATTTCTTTCAATTCTTTATATAATTTGTTCTAATACATTGTGTCTCATAATTGTTTGTATATATTATGATTGTTTTGTAGACTACTATCGTTGGTAGGATACCTACTCCTAGAGAGGTAGGTTACCATCGAGGCCATAACCGCGCTGTCGTCGCGTTAAGAGTTGGAGGTCTACCACCGGGGCTTTTAGTGCAGAAGAAGGGTTTGGGATTCAAGATTCAGAAAGGAAAATGGATTGGGTTTTAATAAGATTTGGGAATTTGAAATAGTTTGGGTACGGAAGAGGAATTCAAGCCTTCTCACTTTGTACTTAGCATACATGAACAGAAGGGATAAGACTAACTTGAATACATCAAATGCTTCAGGATACATACATCATTTCATAAAGGATATTTTTAGATTTTCAATTCATTTATGAATGTCAAATGCAAGCTCTAATGGCATTTATTATATGTACAAAGATGGATTTCAATCCTTTGGGACAAGTATATTGATGCTAGAATCAAATACATCCAAGATTTGGGCCAAAGATGCATGAAATGGATTGAAAATGAATAATTTTAGCTTCAGCCCTATTTTAAAACAGAAAATTCCAGCCCATAAACATATTCAAAATGAGTGCATAAACTCAAGAAGAAGCACTCTTGATCATCTATGAACAATGTCCTGAAGAAAAGAGGTCATTTTCCTTTATTACAATCATGAAAAACCCATGTTTGCTCATAAAAATGGATCAAAATAGTGGGCTGCCCTATTTATGAATGGTTATTCCAGCCCATAAGAGTCCATAAGTCTTCAATATCCTCACCCTTTGCTTGCCCCAAAGTCACTCAAGTACTTGGGCACAAGTCGGGCTTCATTGGACCAAGAATAAGGTAGAGAAGATGAGAGAAGTCGTGCATAAGAGCAGGCTGAATACTCTCCTCTCAGATTTCCCCTCTTTTATAGACAGTTTCAGCATGCATTTTCGTCAGACCAAAGAGGCAGAGAAGAGGAGCTCTCACCAAGTTATCATCTTCAGTTGTTGGCCTGTTAATCTTCAGTTTGCATGCTCCATTCCATGCATCTCAACTCTAGCTTTCTCCCAGTTTCCCTCAGGCAGAGCAGCCCACATTTTGCACCAAAAATCGCGGGCTGCTCTCTGCTCCAAACCTGGTCACTTTTTGACCAGCCTAGGTCACCTGCTGGTCACCTTAGTCAATTACTTTTGGTCCCGTGTGGACCTAGTGGACTTTTGACAGTTTTTGGCAACATTTTTTGGGTTTTTGTCCATATTTGTGTACCAGAATTAATGTGATTTATCCAGCACACTGTCAATTACTTCCAGATGTCCAGGTTTTAGGTTCCCATAGACTTATTTTTCATAAATATACATAGTATGTCTGCAAATTATATGCTAAATACAAAATAACTTGTATAACTAAGGTAGATATTGGATAACAATGCCTGAAAATATCTCATTTAATTCCCAGTGAAACTCTTCTGAGTTCATAAGAATCCCATGATTTATATCATGGACAGTAAACTCTTTGACATTCACCCCCTCCTAACTTGCACATCCTCCGGCATGTGCCATTTCATAAGATTCTAGGTCAAGGAGGGTCTTCTTCTTCTTCGTCTTCATTCTCTAAGTCTTCATCTTCCTGCATGTCTTCAAGTAAAGGGCTTGTATCAAAGTCATCAAGTTCATAAGTTGAAGATTCTCTTCGTTTGAAGAGTTTGATTCGTTTCCCAGCTATTGGAGTCTTTATCATGGTCCCATCCATTTCAGCCAAAGAGTAAGTAGCATTATTATGTACTACTTTTACAACATATGGTCCAAACCATCGCTTAGCTAGCTTCCTATGAGCACTATATTGATTATCCAGGCTGCTATCATAAACAAGAACCCAGTCATTCTCTTGAATAGCTCTTGGACGGAGTCGATGGTGCTTGTCAAACCTCTTCTTATTCTTTAATCTTGCTGTTTTTAGCCTTTCAATGGCTATTTTAACATCCTCTGGCCTTCTTTCAAGTTGTCTTATGCATAAAGACAGCAATTCTTCCTACACTATGGGTTGTTCTATCAGCCCATAATGCGAATGGTAGCATTTTAGGCCATTCCCTCATTTTTCCTTTGCATGATTTTGCTAAAGCTTTAAGAATTGGTTGATGACCTCTTTCACTCTTACCATTGCCTTCAGGGTTGTAGGCTGAAGTAAGAGATAGCTTAATCCCCAATTGAGCAAAGAAATGGTGAGCTTCATCGGCATCCAATTCTCCTCTATCAGCAGTTACTTTAGCAACACATCCATACCTGCAAAATACTTCTTCAAGTAAAAATCTGCAAACAACATGAGTGGACTTTGTTGTCAAGGCCTTTCCTTTCACATGATTTGTGAGATCTTCTCTAGCAAGTACTAGATATCTCATGTTCCAAATTCCTGTATGCATGGTTACTAAATCAATAACCCATCTATAGCGAATAGATAAAGGATAGGTAGGCTGAAGCCCATCTCTATGCTTTACCATAGAATACATTTGACAAGTATGACAAGACTCAACAAAATGCTCAATGTCTTTATACATGTTTTGCCACCAAAATTTTTCTTTTATTTTGGCAAAAGTACCCCATATGTCTCTATGACCAGCCAATAGGCTTTCATGGAATTCTTGCATGACCTGTCTTTGTGTCTTTTTGTCACCTAAGACACGAACAGGCGCTCTTCCTTTCTTCTTTGCATGCCTCCAAAGGTAGCCATCTTTAAGAAAAAAACCATAGGCTTTTCTCTTAATTCTCTTGAACTCTTCATGAGTCCAGCCTTCCTTCTTTGTCATAGTGCTCAAAAATTGGCCAATTTTTAGCCATTCATCTGCATAATATTCTTCTTTAAAGTGTGAACAAACCATAACAAAATATGGAATATGCTGTTTACTAGTTGTCCATTGTCCTTCTTTAGTTGATTCATCCATCCTGGCTGATGTAAAAGTTATATTATCAGCTGAACCTACTGTTCTTGCTGTACTTTTTGTTGTACCTGCATTAACAGCTTTATTTATAAACTCTGATTCTTCTTCATCCATCATTTCTTCTTCATCCATATATCTGGCACGTGAAAGCATGTTAGCAACTGGATTTTCTTTACCTGCAATATGTTTCCAATTAGGATTTAAGGATTTAATATAGGCTATCCATCTTAGCATGGCTATGTCAGGAGTGGAACACTTGGCTATCATGCCCAAGAGTGGAAGGCAATCTGTTTCAACTATAACATGTGCGCCCATGAAGTACTCCCTATCACATTTTAATGCAGTTACTACTCCCCAAAGCTCTGTTTTAATTTGAGCATACCTTCTTTGTCGTTCATTAAGAACCTTTTCTCCAAAGCGGATCACATATCTGTTGCCTTCAAGGTCATCTTGACCAACTGCCCATCCTATTCCAATAGGACTTGTGTCCACTGTGAGTATAATGGGTTGTCCATTAGAGTAGTTTTCCCTCTTTAAAGTGGGAGTCGAAGTTGGCATTTTCTTGAGTTTCCGAATAGCCTGAGTGTGTTCTTTTTCCATAGAAACCTTTGGCCCTTTCTTAAGAGCTGGTAAAGACTTTCAGCAACATGAGCAAAATGTGGTATCCAAATAAGTTAGAAGACACATGTGCCAAGAAATCTTCTCACTTCTGAAACATTTGTACATTCTTCTTGTATCTTGCTGATTGCATTTATCTTCGATGGAGAAGGCTTTCGGCCATATGGTCCACACATATGACCGACCACAAGGACTTCTTCAACTCCAAAAACAGATTTAGCTCCTGAAAAAGTAAGATGAACTTCTTCTAATTTATGTACATACACACACATTCTTTTTTCTTTTCTTCTTCTCTTGTTGTCTCTAACACACACACACACACACACACACGTGAATACATTTGCACACGCATGTATATATATGTATGTGCATATTTAATATGTGTATTTCCATTCGCATAATAGTGTGTGCTTCCTCTCTCTCCCTCTCATCATTTTTCTCTCTATCCTTTCTTTTTCTTTCCATGTCCCTTGTCTCTTGTCTTTTTTCACATCATATGTAGACAAGATTTGAGCACAATCATTAATATGATCAAAAACAAACTTTCGACATCCAAGTTCATTGAGTTCTTCATTTTTCTTATGAACTTCACATCCTTTGATTGGAACATTATCAAGGAAATAAAGAGTTAATTGACGAATATAATCCCTCAATACTTTATGCATGGCATTCATCATGTGAGCTACTGAATTCGTAGCCCCTTGAGGTAGAGTACACATGCCGACTAGGCCAAGAGGTGTCTTCATTGTAGTAATGTCATGGCTTTCCAAAGCAAGCTGAAATTAGTCGTAGCCTGAATATAAGTCTCCCATGGAATAGATTGCCCTTCCTGCAAAAGCTTCAGCAAACTCATCCACAATTGGTCCTGAACCAACATTTCTAATAGTGACCTTATTAAGGGGTTGCAAATCTTGAATGAATCGTAAAGATCCATTCTTCTTAGGTACGGTAAACCATCGGTTGGAATATGGAGTTGAAGATGGCTCCAATATTTGCATTTTTATCTTTTTATTTAAAAGTTCCAATAACTTAGGCAAAAGAGCCCTTGGAACTGGAATTGGTTTAAGATTCCAAGGCACATGTGGGACCGTAAAAATTACCATTGATGCCACAATGCTTGGATCCACACAGCCGATTTCATGCGACTGAAATGAAAAGGCTTTACCATGGTTCTTCAACATCTGCATAAAAATTTGTTTTTCAGCCGGCAAGAGGAAAGAATCTTCACCAATTTTCAGCTTTTGTAGACTTTCAGCTGTAAATTGATGGCCAATATCTTTAGGATCACGAAGGCTTGGTTGTTTGGATACCCTTTCTGCCAATCTTTCGCTTTCAGGTGGTAAAGAAGTAGCTACCGGCTTGACCTTTTTATCAACTGTCTTATATTTTGTTTCTACTGTTGCTTCATCCTTGTTTGTCTATCCAAAGGCTTTATAATCTGCAAATTCTTGAATTATGTCATACATATCCAATGTACATACCTGTATGGACTGATTTTCAGCTTGATTTTCTGCATGAACGGCTGTATAAATTTCAGCCATTGTATCATTATAATTCAACCCATAAAATAGACCTAAAATTTCTTCATCTTTAGGTAAAACATCAATTTTCTTCAGTTCTTGCTCCATATGACTCAAATACTTTCTTTCAGCCCTGTTCATGGCTGAAAATTGTTTATAACAGCCCACTCCATTGGCTGAAAAAACATGCAAATCAGCTTTAGACCTTGCCTCCTTCATATGTGGAGGCAATTTTTTATGACATGATGCACTGCCATAGCCTCCACTTATAGCAGCGCTACCCGAAAACCCTTAAATTCTCAGGCATTAGGAGGAACGGGATGATCTCTCAATCGATCCCTATTCCGATGGTGATTAACACAGACAGTTAGGAATTGAACAGCCTTATCATTATCCTTGCTTCTTATCCGAGCGTATGATGAACCATCATCAAGAGCCTTTGTCTCTAAACGAGACTCGGAAATAAATGGTTGACCAAGAATGATTGGATAACTGCAAGAATCTTGAACAAAGAAATGAAATTCATCTTTTACGTTACCAATAGTAACTTGTACATAAGGACATGCTGCATAAAGATCGCCAGAAGAGTTATTGGCTGCCTTCATGCGCCACCCTGGGTCCACGTCAATGGGCCATCCACCATTCTCATAGAGACTTCTTGACATAACGTTAATTTCTGAACCATGGTCTATAAGGGCAATGCATGGAGTTTCTTTCTCACAAATTTTAACAACAGTTTCAGTAGTCGCCCTTGCCCAATGGGTACGGGGACTACTTGTAATAAAGTGAGTTTCACTTTCTTCCTGCATGTTGTGAAGAAAAGTCTCTTTCTTTTGCATGGGCTGCACTTTAGATTGAGAAGTTTCCACCATTATGGCTTCTTCAGCTTCTGCTTCATAAATGTCTTCATCTTTGGCTTCTATGGCTGCAATCAATTCTTTGATTGCCTCCAATCGAATTCCTTGAGTTTTCAGCTTTTCTTCATCCTGCAAATACACATGAAGTACTTGCAAAAAAGCATGTATAGATTCTTCAGTTTCCTCACCAACATATTGTCTTTTTCATTTAATTACATCAATTATTACATCATGAAATCCTCATTTTGCAATACCGAGAATTTCACCTAATGTAAATTCAATTCTACTTCCAAGAATCCTTTCTTCTAGGATCAGTTTAAGATCTGTTGCGGTCTCTATGTCTGACTGCAACTTGTAACTAGGATGTTTGCTTTTTCTTTTTCCTTCTGTCTTCTTTGCTTGAGGGGCATCTCCCATGTCAATTTCTGGTGGTGGCGGATTTTCAACAGCCTTCTGTTGGTCTGGTTTGCTTCTTGTTATGCATTTAGTCGATCTTGAAGAAGAAGGACCGGCAACATCTTCTTCTCTTTTCTTCTATCATGGCTTCTTGATTATTAATTTCAACTAGTCAGGCAAATGCTGAAAATGAATCCACAGGCTCAGACCATCCGGTTCTTCCTCGAATACATTGGCTGGCAGTGGTTAAATCATCCTTAGTTGCCTTGCCTTGCTCCATGCATTCCAAGGCCTGCGTCCACACTTTAGATTTTGCATTAGTTTTACATGCTTTAACAATTTCATTAGTCGGCTCAATTTGCAACCCATAAGTTGCAGCATCAATAGCTGCATAGGCTGTTCTTGTTGCCAAATCCTCCAATCTTTTCTTCATGCTGCCGTTACCGAAGTTTGGCCCAAGAGGAAGCCCGGTTTTGGTCGCATGAATTTTGCCATCCTTCCAAAAGACTAATTTTTGTGCTTCGGCTTCACGGAATGCTCCACACTCCCTCTTGTCATGCTGAAGGCTATCACACCAAATGCAGCGTCTTTTAAAGCCTTCTCATGCAGGTCTTTGGGCGGATGACTGACCCCTTTTTTCTACTTTAACATCAAGCCTTTCTACTTTAGAATTAATTTCTGTTAAATTAAGATGGAGATCCCGCATGCTTTTAATTAACTCATCCATGACATCCTTCTTTGGAGAAGGAACATCAGAATTTCTTGGTTGCTTGGCCATAGAGACAGGAGGTCGAGAGGCTGGAACAGCCTCCTTCATAGAATCAGTTGTTACAGGGGTTGAACCCCATCTTAGGCGCAATCGCTCTCTTCGAGCAATCATATTAACTGCTTCAGTGACATCACTCCAAGCAGTCTTTAGTCCCGACTCAGAGTCAGGGTCTTCAAGTCGATTAGTCAATTTCTCCTGAAGAGAAGAATCTGCAGCTTTTAAAAATAACTCAATCTTTTGACTTTCCATACCTTGTTGGTCATTAGGATCTAGTTGGGCAAATTTGCTTTCAAACTCTCGATGAAGAGCAGTAGATAGCAGTTAGACCCTTGTTGGGCCTTTCAACCCATTCGGTGAAGATTTTCTTTGTCATAAGGCCAGAATCTTCAAGGAAAAATTCTTCTCGAAGAGCCTTTTTTAGCACAGTCCATCCAGCATCTTTTTGGGAAAGACCATGAATTCGGTCCTGGAGGCCATGCACAGCTAGGCGGGCAAAGTAACGGCTCCAGGCATGTTGAGGAACTCCAAAGAAGACCATCTTGTCAATGTAGAGACGGATAAAAGAGGACACATTTTGCCCATTAAATTGCTTGAGCTCATGCCCAACTGCTTCTAAGGCCTTAATGGCAGTAGCATCAATCCGCTCTTCTTCTTGTCTCCGTTGTTGTTGCAATTGCAACTGCTGCTGAAATTGCAGTTGTTGTTGTTGGCTCTCTTGCATTAGACGAACCAACTGTTGAAAAGCATCTACTCTCGAGCTTGATGATTCTCCCATTGGACTTCTTCTTCCGCAGCGGACCTTCACGTCAAGTTCACCACTGTCGTCGCGTTAGGAGTTGGAGGTCTACCACCGGGGCTTTTAGTGCAGAAGAATGGTTTGGGATTCAAGATTCAAAAAGGAAAATGGATTGGGTTTTAATAAGATTCGAGAATTTGAAATAGTTTGGGTACGGAAGAGGAATTCAAGCCTTCTCACTTTGTACTTAGCATACATGAACAGAAGGGATAAGACTAACTTGAATACATCAAATGCTTCAGGATACATACATCATTTCATAAAGGATATTTTCAGATTTCCAATTCATTTATGAATGTCAAATGCAAGCTCTAATGGCATTTATTATATGTACAAAGATGGATTTCAATCCTTTGGGACAAGTATATTGATGCTAGAATCAAATACATCCAAGATTTGGGCCAAAGATGCATGAAATGGATTGAAAATGAATAATTTTAGCTTCAGCCCTGTTTTAAAACAGAAAATTCTAGCCCATAAACATATTCAAAATGAGTGCATAAACTCAAGAAGAAGCACTCTTGATCATCTATGAACAATGTCTTGAAGAAAAGAGGTCATTTTCCTTTATTACAATCATGAAAAACCCATGTTTGCTCATAAAAATGGATCAAAATAGTGGGCTGCCTTGTTTATGACTGGTTATTCCAACCCATAACAGTCCATAAATCTTCAATATCCTCACCCTTTGCTTGCCCCAAAGTCACTCAAGTACTTGGGCACAAGTCGGGCTTCATTGGACCAAGAATAAGGTAGAGAAGATGAGAGAAGTCGTGCATAAGAGCAGGCTGAATACTCTTCTCTCAGATTTCCCCTCTTTTATAGACAGTTTCAACATGCATTTTCGTCAGACCAAAGAGGCATAGAAGAGGAGCTCTCACCAAGTTATCATCTTCAGTTTGTTGGCATGTTAATCTTCAGTTTGCATGCTCCATTCCATGCATCTCAGCTCCAGCTTTCTCCCAGTTTCCCTCAGGCAGAGCAACCCGCATTTTGCACCGAAAATCGCGGGCTGCTCTCTGCTCCAACCCTGGTCACCTTTTGACCAGCCTAGGTCACCTGCTGGTCACCTTAGTCAGTTACTTTTGGTCCCGTGTGGACCTAGTGGACTTTTGACAGTTTTTGGCAATATTTTTTGGGTTTTTGTCCATATTTTTGTACCTGAATTAATGTGATTTATCCAGCAGACTGTCAATTACTTCCAGATGTCCAAGTTTTAGGTTCCCATAGACTTATTTTTCATAAATGTACATGGTATGTCTGCAAATTATATGCTAAATACAAAAGAACTTATATAACTAAGGTAGATATTGGATAACAATGCCTGAAAATATCTCATTTAATTCCCAATGAAACTCTTCTGAGTTCATAAGAATCCCATGATTTATATCATGGACAGTAAACTCTTTGACAGCGCAACTACATGGCTTCACTTCTATGAGGAGGGTCTCATCACTGAGGACCAATACAACTGGGCTATGAGAATTCGACAGCTAGAGGAGGTATGTTTTTCTTACTTTCCTATTAAAAGTATAGCTAATTATAACTTTTTCTCCACCATGTCTACATAAGCATAGTGAGGAGGGGGATAGCGATGCTAGTAGCCATGGTGGTGCTAGCGAAGATGTTTCTTCTTCAGATTCGTAGAGGAGCACCATACCTCATCTATGGCCTTTTTTTCTTGTATATGTATTATCCATCTTTGAGCCTACTACTTGCGGCCACGCTTTAGGTCGCAAGCACTTAAACTTCCCATGTAAATGCTTTTGATCTATAATGAATACATGGACTTTTATTTTCAATTCTCGTGCTTTTAGATCTATTGTCTTTTTCCCAAATGCACAATCTGATGTATGGGAGGAGGAAAAAAAAAATAGAGAGCATGTGGTTGCAACCATATGCTCTCTGGTTTTTTTTTTCAGTTCTATTTTGCGCGTCTATCCGCGCGTCTAAATTGCAGAAAACGCGTGTTTATAAGCACAACTAAAATGCAAAGTACACATGCTCATACACGCGTTAGATAATTCAAATTTAAAAATGAAATTTTTAAAAAATGAGATTTTTTGTTTTCTGTTCGTGTCTATGAGTGCTTGTAAAAGCACGTCTATGGGCGTGTCTATATGCCCGTCTAATTTGCCAGATAGATGCGCTGGTAGGCGCACATAATAAATTAAATAAATAGCAATTTTGGTTTTTTTATGCACTTGTATTCATGCGTGTATTGTAAGTCTGTTTCGCGTCTATTTTTGCGTGTAAATTCCTTTATATATGCGATTATAAACGCGAAGCTGTAGACGCACAAATAGACAGGTGGATAGACGCGCCTGTAAGATTTTCTCTATATTCAAAAATCGCGTCTAAAAGTGCGTCTAAGAGGCCTTTTTTTTGTAGTGGAGGGAGAGAAAATGAGAGAGGAAGAGGGAGAGGGAGAGGGAGAGGGAGACATTAAACATAATAGGGAAATGAGAGAGGGAGAGTGAAAGGGGGAGAGGGAGGGAGACATTAAACATGATAGGGAAATGTGAGAGGGAGAGGGAGAGGGACAAGGACAGGGAGAGGAAGAGGGAGAGAGAAAGAGAGGGGGAGGGAGAGGAGAAGAGAGAAAAAACATTAAACATAATAGGGAAAGAGAGAAAGAGAGGGTGAGGGTGAGGGAGGGAGAAGAAATGAGAGAGGGAGAGGAGAGAGAAAAAAAATGAGAGAATGAGAGGAGAGAGAAAAAGAGAGAAAAGATGTTAAACATAATAGGGAAAGAGAGAAAGAGAGGGTGAGGGTGAGGGTGAGGGTGAGGGAATGAGAGAGGGAGAGGAAGAGAGAAAAGGAAATGAAAGAGGGAGAGGAGAGAGAAAAAGAGAGAAAAAACATTAAACCTAATAGGGGAAGAGAGAAAGAGAGGGAGAAGAAATGAGAGAGGGAGAGGAAGAGAGCAAAAGGAAATGAGAGAGGGAGAGGAGAGAGAAAAAAATGAGAGAATGAGAGGAGAGAGAAAAAGAGAGAAAAGATGTTAAACATAATAGGAAAAGAGAGAAAGAGAGGATGAGGGTGTGTGTGTGTATGTGTGAGAGAGAGAGAGAGAGAGAAGGAAATGAGAGAGCGAGAGGAGAGAGAAAAAGAAATGAGAGAGGGAGAGGAGAGAGAAAAAGAGAGAAAAATCATTAAACCTAATAGGGAAAGAGAGAAAGAGAGGGTGAGGGTGAGGGAGGGATAGGAAATGAGAGAGGGAGAGAAAGAGAGAAAAGGAAATGAGAGAGGGAGAGGAGAGAGAAAAAGAGAGAAAAATCATTAAACCTAATAGGAAAAGAGAGAAAGAGAGGGTGAGGATGAGGGAGGGAGAGGAAATGAGAGAGGGAGAGAAAGAGAGAAAAGGAAATAAGACCTTACAATAAGCTCATCCTAGGCTCATAGGGGTTAGGTCGATCCTCAACAAACCTAAGGGATATATGGCTAGAGAACCCTAGCATACTTGCGCCTCCTAAAATAATAATCTTCCTACAAAGAGACCTCTCATACATGGGGCTTGTCCTAGCCTCCACCACGCAAGTATACAACGAAGGCAATCAGCCTATCAATTAGAAAAACATTCATTTTTCATAACGTAAATCCAAAAATAACTTTGGATATTCCATAAAAATCAATCTCTTCTTAAAAAGACAAATACAAAAAACTAAAACAACATCATTCATATGCTTCGCAAAAACTAAAATAGCTTCACCACAAGATCTCTTAGGAAACTCATATTCAACTATCAATTTTAATTAAAAAGTATAATATAAAATCACTTGCAAGGGAGGATGCACTTTTATCATTAACCCTCTTTCATCTTAGAATAGTCTTAGAAACAAATTTCTGCTCTAACAAGCATATATTTAAGCATAATAACTATTTTAAGGTTTATTCCATGAGTAGTAGTAGTATATATGCAACCATCAAGCTAGAGATTATGCTTTGGTATCTGTAGAGATCCCAATCTCATGCCCTCATAGAGATTGTAGTGTGCAATAGTGTGGAGAGAAGGTGGGTGAGTTGTAAATGGTAAAGGAAAATTCTATTGATGATGGAGAGAAGATGAGGTGAATCACCAATTCTATTCTTAGTGAGTGCAACCTACCCATAGTATGGCATCCATGACCGATTGAAATCAGTAAGACTTTGAAATCCTACCTCCAGTATTATAACTATTGTTTTGTGGTGGATTTTCTTGCCATAATCCAATGTCAATTTGTGCTTGTGTTTTCCACGGTGTGTTGACTATGGGTGTCAAATGCTCTAGTCGGATCTCTCTCTCTTTCTTCTCTCTCTTCTCTCAACCCTTCTCTCTCCCTCAATCTTTCCTCTTTCTCTCTTCCTATACTCTCCCTAAATCCTTCTCTCTCCCCTATCTCTTTTCTCTCTCTATCTCTCTTTCTATTTCTACCTCTCTCACTTCTCTCCTCTTCTTCTCTTACTTTACTCTCTCCCTAACTCTTGTCTCTCTCTTCATCTCTATATAAGTAGTCATAGTCGTAGTTGTAGTCATGGTCATGGTCGTGGTCGTAGTCGTAGGCGTGGTCATAGTCGTAGTCGTAGTCGTGGTCGTGGTGGTCGTAGTCATGGTCGTGGTTATGATCGTGGTCATGGTCATGGCCATGGTCATGGTCATAGTCGTGGTCGTGGTCGTGGTCTTTATAGTTGTAGTCATGGTCATGGTCATGGTTATGGTCGTGGTCATGGTCGTGGTCATGGTCGTGGTCGTGGTCTTGGTCGTGGTTATGGTCATCGTGGTCGTGGTCGTGGTCGTGGTCATGGTCGTAGTCGTGGTCTTGGTCGTGGTCATGGTCGTGGTCGTGGTTGTGGTCGTGGTCGTGGTCATAGTCGTAGTCGTGATCGTGGTCATAGTCATAGTCGTAGTCATGGTCATGGTCATGGTCGTGGTCGTGGTCGTGGTCGTGGTCGTGGTCGTGGTCGTGGTCGTGGTCATGGTCATGGTCATCATAGTCGTAGTCGTAGTCATGGTTGTGGTCATGGTCGTAGTTGTAGTCATAGTCATGGTTGTGGTCGTGGTCTTCATCGTAGTCGTACCTGTAATGGTTAAAGAAAATGAGAGAGGGGGAGAAAGAGAAAAAAAAGAAGGAACGAGAGAGAGGGAGAGGAAATACATACAGCATAATAAAGAAAGAGAAAAAGAGAGAGAGATGGAAGGAGAGGAGAACAATTTAAGAAAGAAAAAAAGAATGATAATAAAAACAAATTGTTTGTCGTAACGTAGGCAAAATGGAAAACGATGAAGGTCTTGTTGTTCAAGATCGCGAGGCGTATCTTAATCAGCGTGTCCCATGTCCTTGCTCTCAATGCAAGCTGGCAATTAGACGAAAATGTCGATTGTCTATTGAACACGTACGACGCTTCGGCAAGTTTCAATCTGAGATCATTGATCAGGAGATTGCGGATTTTCAACAAACGGTAAGAAAAGTTAATAGCAATAATGCATTGTACTCGCAAGCTAATTGAATACCATATACAAGAAGATTGGGTGTGGCTGGAAAGTTTTCTATCCAGGGAGGTGATATCTCGTCCCAAGGAGGAGTGCACCCTTTGCGACCAATTAGAAGAGTTCGTGGGCGTGCGATGGATGGAGTGCATGAGCCAATCCACCACTTGCAAGGCACTACCCAATCTATACCGTCAATGCCAGAGAAGATAGGCATCCTTCCAAACCTATCTACAATCTTGGAGCCTGAGATGGAGGCAATGATCGATGCATTGATTCCCATGGATGTCGAGACTTCCAATCCACTTAGAGAGGAAGCATCCATACCATTATATGATGGGTGCTAAGTATCTCTCCTGAAGACACTTTGTGCAAGCAAAATATGGGTGGAGCGATGCGAGTATGACGGAGTTGTTCAGGTACCTTGTGCGTACGCTTCATTGATTTCTTTTTGACACTATTATTAAAAACATTTGTGCTTTTTCAAGGTGTTTTATGATTTTTTTCAAGTTATTGAAATATCATATATTACCACCTGCAAATACCATGCCTGAGTCTCGTGATGATTCACGTCATGTTTTACGAAAGCTTGGCATGGACTACAACAGCATCCATGCATGTATCAACGATTGCATACTGTTTCGAGGAGAATACGAGACTATGGGGACATGTCCAAAGTGTGGTGCAATACCTACAAGGGAAAACCATTCCTCAAAAAGTTCTCAGACACTTTTCGCTTATCCCTGACATAAACCACATGTTTCGTACATCCGGCATGGCGAGCTTGACAATGTGGCATGCGCAGAATAGGTCCACAGATGGAGTTCAATAAATATCAACGAATTCACGCGCATGGAGCCACATTAACTCTACATTCCCAGGCTTTGCCCGAGAGCCAAGGAATCTTTGGCTCAGTCTTGCAATGGATGGCGTGAACCCATTCGGTCTGCACTCAACTTCTTACAGTCTGTGGCTTATAGTCCTTGTCAACTACAATATCCCTCCATGGATTTCTACAAAGAAAGGACATCTCATCCTTAGCTTACTTGTCCCTGGCCGCTACAAAGTAAAAAATATGGATGTGTATCTTCGTCCATTAGTCGATGAGCTTAAGATTTTGTGGGAGGAGGGGGTCACCGTGCAAGATATGAGCAAGCACGATGGTCGATGGTCTGCCAATATTCGATCCATTCTCATGTGGACAATGCATGACTTTTCGGGATTCAGAGAGTGCTCAGGTAAATAGGCTTCCATTCTCGTTGGTAATATCTATATTTTATCTCGTTCAAGTTTGTATTCACTGGATCGTGGTGTTGGAACAGGTTTGGTTACCTTAGGTTATCATGCATGTCCATTGTGTGGGCCACAGTTAGACTCTCGAAGGTCACAAACCATGAAGAAGATGGTATATCAAGAAGGTGGCACCCCTATAGGTGCCACTCTGATAGATATTACCCCGGTCAATGCATCGGATGTACAAGGGTCTCCTGGATATGCCCAAGATCATGGACGAGGTGGGAGAGGACCCAGCTTAGGCATACCCCAGGGGGATATGCCTATCTTGTCGATGATAGGTCAGGAGCCATCATCATGAATAATGAGGAGAGGAGGGTGATAGCTTGCATGAGAGAGTTGTGCCAACAAGTTTTTCGGCACGTCTTAGATCATTGAAAAAAAATACTAGAGGGGAGCAAGGACTACATAGTAGCCGAGATGACTTAGTTGAAGAAGAAGACCTTAAGCTTTTTCTTTTATTTAGTATACATGAATGGAATGAAAGACTTTGTCTTGATTACATCAAATGCATATGCAGATAATAAGCCAATACATTTAGGGATTATCTCAGATTTAATCCAAATGCATACTCCAAATGCAAGCTCAAAGGGAACGTGGACCGAACCCGCCGCGAGAGGTCTCTCCGTTGAGTTCTACTTGGAGCAGGAGGACGCTTGGGTGCCAGGGGGGCTCTGGCCGTAAATCCCTCGCCTTCCGGGTCTTGCACAAGAGGCTAACGTGACTCGGGATTGGATCTCGAGGCCCGCACACTAGTTGACGGGCGGAAGCTTGGAATAGTGATCCCTGGAGATTACTAGTTAGCCTTCGGGCAGATTATGGACAAGCCTACGGGCGGAACTTCTTGTAATTCAAAGATAAAATGATGAGATGTTAAAAGAACTTGCTTGATATTGCTTTTATATGTCACGTGATAAGATTACATGAAGGAACACGTGCTTAAAAAGATTAATTAAAGAAGCTGATTGTTATATGTCAAATTAATGTGTTAGATAATTACATAACTAAAACAAACCGAGGAAAGTGCGGAGGATGGGCCATGGGTCTGTCCTACGGTTGGGTGGTCCCGGTTAGCTGGGAACTTTTCTCATAAATCTCGAAAGACAGCGGAATGATCATCATCATCAAAAAGAATAACGAGAACGATGACCTAGAGTTACGTCTTACCCGATTTACGTTGTTTTAGGGGAACGGAATGGGACTATGCCTTATGGCAGAGAGGTTGAGCTTTGCATCCCTCTCGTTTCCCATTCTCCTTGAACCAAGTGCAGCGTGAATCCGCTTCGGACCTGGCGTTTCTGCATAAAGTAGTTCGCTCGGGTCTAACGCTAGTTGCTGTTAGCTAGTGACCCATTAGGAAAATCCTAATTCCGGTCGATCCTAAGTGGGAACGGCCAGGATACTTCCGCTACGTGGCAGACGCAGGAAGAACTAGATCGCAAAACCCGTAACATTCCATGGGAGTGCCGGGTGAAGCTTTCTAGACATCCTTTCCGATGGACTGCTAAGACGTGTCCTGGATGATACTAGGGACATGTTACAGATACCGACGCTCTGCGACGCTAATAACACCAATAACGACGTATGCAGGTAAATTTAGGATGCTAATAGCGATGATAACATGGATTATTTTTTTGTGGTGCTTTATTTGGGCGATACAAAATAGTTTCTGCACTGTGTACAATGCTCGTGTAAACAAAAACAAAGTGTACTGAAATCATAACACTGATACATGAAATAAATACATGATCGCATAATGAAAGCGACTGATACAATCATGACAAGATATCACTACTACATAGAAAATGTCTACACAGATCAAGTGACCAAAAAAGAAGGATGTGTGAGCTCAAGGGATCCAAGGGCGAGCTACATATTCTCGCCATCCAAAAGCTCGTCCCGCTGCAAAGGAGCATCGAACGGACTCTGCAAAAAAAAAACAACACATCAGTCCACCATACAATAATGCATTCTAATTAAACATGGTAACTACGGACAAGAAAGATGAGTAACTTAAAGGGCCGCTGCGTCTATATAATCAGTCGATCAATGCAGTCAGACCGTGCCTCTCTGCATATCGAGTCTCAAGGCCGGTCGGATCATGATTTGTAATGGAGTGCTGCAAAGAAAACAAAATACTAACTGTTAGAAACATGATTGTCAGTACAAAGGATATTACAGAAAAATAAGCAAGCAAAACAAAAGAAAAACTTACAAAGCCCTCCAGATATGTCCTGTGGCCGCCACTCCCAAGATGATGGACCACTCCGGTGTCAAAGGGTTTTTTGTTCATGATATAAATCGTAGAATTCTTATGTTTACAGAAAAACTTCATTAGGATTCACATGAGAAACTTTCATACATAATTCAGTCATTATTACCCAACATCCGACTTAGATATCACTTAATTTCATAAGTTCTTTTGTAACTATCATACAATTTTCAATTGTACCATATATATTGACAAAAATTAAGTCTATGGGAACCCACAACTTGATCAGCTAGAGGTAATTGACAGACTACAGGCTAAGTCACATTGGTTCAAGAGGAAAATTGGCCTAGAAATCAAGAGAAGTGCCAAAAGTCCACTAGGTTTATATGGGACCTAGAATAATGGACTTATATGACTTATAAGTGACCTAGATGGTCAAACTGAAGTGTGGGAGCTGAAGGAAATGCAACCCGCATTTTTGGGCGCAAAAATCGGGCCTGCATACTTGTGGCAGATGGAGAATGAGCTGTGGGCTATGGTGCATGCTCCAAAGCATGTAAACTCAAGGCAAACTGAAGCTGAGGAAGGAGATACAAACAAAGAAGGAGGGAGCTCTTCTTGCCCATCCATTTGGTATGACAAAAAATGAGTGGTATGACAATCCATAAAAGGGGGAAACCTGAGAAAAAGGATTGAGCCTACTCTTACGTACGTCTTCTTTTATTCTTTTACCATATTCATGGTCCAATGAAGCCCATCTTGTACCCAACTACTTGAATGACTTTGGGAGAAACCAAAGGGGAGGATTTTGAAGGTATATGGGCTGTTTTGGACTGAAAAAACCAGTCATAAACAGGGCAGCCCACTGTTCTTGTCCATTTTGATGAGAAAACAAGTCATCTATGTGGTTGTAAGAGAAGGAATAACATCTTAACATCAGGGCTTCATTTGTGAATGATTAGAGAAGCTTATTCTTGGGATTATGTGCACTTTTGGAGCTTGATTATGGGCTGGAAATTACTATTTTAAAACAGGGCTGAAGTAAATTTTATGCTTTGTCAATGCATTTCATGAGTTTTTGATCTATGTCTTGGATGTAGTAGAGTCTACCATCAAAATACTTGTATCTTGGAGTTGTTATCCATTAATGTTCATGAAATAGAAACCGTTTGAGCTTGCATTTGGAGTATGCATTTGGATTAAATTTGAGATAATCCCTAAATGTACTGGCTTATTATCTGCATATGCATTTGATGTAATCAAGACAAAGTCTTTCATTCCATTCATGTATGCTAAATAAAAGAAAAAGCTTGAGGTCTTCTTCTTCAACTAAGTCATCTCAAAAACCCAAATCTTATCAAAACCCAATCTTTTCTCCTTCTTCTAACCTTGAATCCCACACTCCTCTTCTACTCTAAACCCCGGTGGAAGACCTTCAACCCCCAACACGACAATAGTGGTGAACCCGACGACGTGAAGGTGAGCCGCAGAAGAGAAAGTACAATGGGAGAATCATCAAGTTCGGGAGGAGATACCTTGCAGTAATTGGTTCGTCTGATGCAAGAAGGCCAACAACAACAATTGCAATTTCAGCAGCAGTTGCAATTGCAACAATAGCAGAGACAAGTTGAAGAGCGGAATGATGCCACTGCCATTAAGACTTTGGAAGTAGTTGGACAAGAGCTCAAGCAATTTAATGGACAAAATGTATCCTCTTTTATCCGCCTCTATACTGACAAGATGGTCTTCTTTGGAGTTCCTCATCATGCTTGGAGCCAATACTTTGCCCGTTTGGCCGTGCATGGCCTCTAGGACTGGATTCATGGTCTTTTTTAAAAAGATGCATGATGGTCTACATTCAAAAAGGCTCTTCGAGAAGAATTTTTTCTTGAAGATTCTGGCCTCATGACGAAGAAAGTCTTTAGTGAATGGGTAGAAAGGCCCAATAAGGGACTAACCGCCACTGCTCTTCACCGTGAATTTGAAAGAAAATTTGCTTAACTAGATCATGACGACCAGCAGGGTATGAAAAGCTAGAAGATTGAATTGTTTCTAAAGGCTGCAGATAATTTTCTTCAAGAGAAGCTAATTGATCGGCTTGAAGATCCTGACTCTGAGATGGGATTGAAGACCGCTTGGAATGATGTCATTGAAACAGTTAATATGATTGCTCGAAGAGAATGGATGTGCCTAAGTTGGGGGTCTACCTCTGCACCAACTGAATCCATGAAGGAGCCTGTTCCTGTATCGACCTCCTATCTCTATGGCCGAGCAACCAAGAAATCCTACTGTTCCACCTCCAAAGAAGGATGTCATGGACGAGCTGATCAAGAGCATGCGGGATCTCCATCTTAATCTAACGGAGATTAATTCCAAGGTAGAAAGGCTTGATGTGAAAGTGGAAGAAAGAGGACGAACAACTGTCCAAAGACCCGTACAAGAAGGCTTCAAAAGATGTTGTATCTGGTGTGATAGCCTACAGCATGATGAGAGGGAGTGCAGTGCATTCTGTGAAGGTGAAGCACAAAAATTAGTCTTTTGGAAGGATGATAAAATTCATGCAATCAAAATCGGGCTTCCTCTTGAGCAATATTTCGGTAACGGTGGCATGAAGAAAAGACTAGAGGATTTGGCAACAAGAACAGCCTATGCAGCTATTGATGCAGCTATCTGTGGGTTTCAAATTGAGCCAACTAATGAAATTGTTAAAGCATGTAAAGCTGATGCAAAATCTAAAGTGTGGATGCAGGCCTTAGATCATATGGAGTGAGGCAAGGCAACCAAAGATGATTTAACTACTGCCAGTCAATGCATCCGAGGAAGAACCAGATGGACCGAGCTAGTTGATTCATTTTCATCTTTCGCTCAATTGGCTGAAATCAATAATCATGAAGCTATGATAGAAGAAAAGAGAAGAAGAAATACAGATGTTGCCAGTCCCTCCTCTTTGGGGCCAACTAAACGTGTGACAAGAAGTAAACCGGATCAGTAGAAGGCTGCTGAAAATCCACCACCGCCAGAGCTTGATAAGGGAAATGCCCCACAAGCAAAGAAGACGGAAGGAAAGAGAAAATGCAAACATTCCGACTACAAGCTGTAGTCTGACATAGAGACTGCGAGACGGATCTCAAGCGGCCGGATCCTAGAAGAGAGGATTCTTAGAAGTAGAATTGAATTTATATTGGGTGAAATTCTCGAAATTGCAAAACGAGGATCTCATGATGTAATAATTGATGTAATTAAATGGAAAAGACAATATGTTGGTAAGGAAATTGAAGAATCTGTGCATGCTTTTTTGCAAGCACTTCATTTGTAGGGCATATGTGTGGTCCATATGGCCGAAAGCCTTCTCCAACCAAGATTGATGCTATCAACAAAATGCGGGAAATATGCACAAATGTTTCGGAGGTGAGAAGATTTCTTGGAGCATGTGTTTTCTATCTTATTTGCATCCCACATTTTGCTCATGTTGCTGAAAATCTTTATCACCTGTTAAGAAAAGGCCAAAGGTTTATATGGGAAAAAGAGCATACTCAAGCTATTCGAAAATTGAAGAAATTGCTAATTTCTGCCCCCACCTTAAAGAGGGCTAATTACTCTAATGGATAGCCTATCATACTCACAGTGGACACAAGTCCTATTGGGATAGGATGGACAATCGATCAAGATGATCTTGAGGGCAAAAGATATGCAATTCGCTTTGGAGCGAAGGTTCTTAATGAACGTCAAAGAAGGTATGCTCAAATTAAAAGAGAACTTTGGGGAGTTGTAACTACATTGAAATATGACCGGGAGTACTTCATGGGCACACATGTAATAGTTGAAACAGATTGTCTTCCACTCTTGGGCATGATTGCCAATTGCTCCACTCCCAACATAGCTATGCTAAGATGGATAGCCTATATCAAATCCTTAAATCCTGATTTGAAACATATTGCAGGAAGAGATAATCCAGTTTGCAAACATGCTTTCGCGTGCCAAATATAAGGATGAAGAAGAAATGATGGATGAGGAAGAAACAGAGTCTATATTTGCTAAAAATTATGCTGTAATTGCAGGTTCAGATTTGAAAACAACAAGTACAGCTGTACCTAATGATGGTTCAGTTGTCAAAAATGCAGGTGTACAAACGTATCAAGCTCTTCAAATGAAGAGAGTCTTCTACTTATGAGCTTGATGACTTGGATATGAGCCATCTACTTCAAGACAATAAAGATGAAGAAGACTTAGAGGATGAAGATGAAGATATGTCAGAAGAAGAGCCTCCTTAACCCACAATTTTGTGAAATGGCACATGCCGAAGGATGTGCAGGTTAGGATGGGGTGAATGTCAAAGAGTTTTTTGTTCATGATATAAATCATAGAATTCTTATGTTTGAAGAAGAACTTCATTAGGATTCACATGATAAACTTTCATACATAATTCAGTCATTATTACCCAACATCTGACTTAGATATCACTTAATTTCATAAGTTCTTTTGTAATTGTCATACAATTTTCAGTTGTACCATATATATTGACAAAAATTAAGTCTATGGGAACCCACAACTTGATTACCTGGAGGTAATTGACAAACTGCAGGCTAAGTCACATTGGTTCAAGAGGAAAATTTGCCTAGAAATCAAGGGAAGTGCCAAAAGTCCACTAGGTTTGTATCGGACCTGGAATAATGGACTTATATGACTTATCAGTGACCTAAATGGTCAAACTGAAGTGTGGGAGCTGAAGGGAATGCAACCCGCATTTTTCAGTGCAAAAATCGGGTCTCTATACCTATGGTAGATGGAGGATGAGCTCTAGGCTATGGTGCATGCTCCAAAGCATGCAAACTCAAGGCAAACTGAACTGAAGAAGGAGATACAAACAAAGAAGGTGAGAGCTCTTCTTGCCCATCCATTTGGTATGATGAAAATGAGTGGTATGACAGTCCATAAAAGAAGGAAACTTGAGAAAAAGGATTGAGCCTACTCTTATGTACGTCTTCTTTCATTCTTTTACCATACTCATAGTCTAATGAAGCCCGTCTTATACCCAAGTACTTGAGTGACTTTGGGGGCAAGCAAAGGGGAAGATTTTGAAGGTGTATGGGCTATTTTGGACTGAAAAAACCAGTCATAAACAGGGAAGCCCACTGTTCTTGTCCATTTTGATGAGAAAACAAGTCATCTATGTGGTTGTAAGAGAAGGAATAACATCTTAACATCAGGGCTTCATTTGTGAATGATTAGAGAAGCTTATTCTTGGGATTATGTGCACTTTTGGAGCTTGATTATGGGTTGGAAATTATTTTTTTAAAACAGGGCTGAAGTAAATTTTATGCTTTATCAATGCATTTCATGAGTTTTTGATCTATGTCTTGGATGTAATAGAGTCTACCATCAAAATACTTGTATCTTGGAATTGTTATCCATTAATGTTCATGAAATAGAAGTCGGGAGTAACTAAAGCTGCCTCTCCCTTCAGGCCTTTAACCTGAAGTATAGGTACTTGTTTAATTTGTAATTCATAATTCAAACAGAGCCCTAAAATCTCTAGCAAGCACAAACATTTCCATTAATCAACCCAGTTGTATGGCAAACTGCTAAAGAAGTGTTCTTTCCTTTTTGAGTGTATCAGTAGTGGTTTTCAAGATGTCTTGTAACTTGGCAAGATCCTTTATATTCGGGTGTAGGGTATACCCAACTTGGTTAACCCTAAGGTACCTTTAGATATGCTAGTTTCTATTTTACAACTTTCCTTATTTAGAAGGATATCCAAAAACTACGTCTTTTTGCAAGATAACTTGCATAAGGATCTGCCGTCCTTGAAGAGGGTTTTTCCCTTTTCTCCTTGTGAATTGATCACAAAATGATTTCATACATATTGCACAAGTCCGGCGATGGAATAATCTGTTTAGATTCCTTAAGCTGACGTATGTCAGGCCTAGGGTTTCTTCATTTAAGAACCTTAGGGACGAACCCTAGTTTCTTATCTTTATGAATTTATTGTCCCTGCGGTAAGGAAAGTAGTCCAGTGTTTAGGGTATGAATGTTTCTATGTTTAGATTGGTTCAGTTATCTTTTGGAAGGTAATCTTAATCGTCTTGTCACGGTTTTACTATCCTTGTGACAATTAACTTTCCCAATCAATACAGTTTAATTTGGCATATAGCATAATGCCAAGGTGATACAAAGAGTGACAATTTCTCCTTTGGACAAAAAGGCCTAGCTGTGAAATTGGTGTATACACACTTTATTAGTCCCAAGTCCTCAAATAGCGGGGGGGAAAGAGTGTCATCCAGCAGTTTCCCATTGCATTTTCTTTCCAAATGAGTTCGTATAACTAATTTTTATACCTGTTAATTCCTAACATTTAACTTCCGTTTTCTTTAAACATGAACTCATGCCAAATAACAACAGTTGCCTTGCTAAGATGTGCAGGGATAGAGAACTCTTTTTAGGACGTACCCGAATGAAGACCATGTCTCCTTCTTCCAAGACTCTTTCTTGACGTTTCAAATCTGCATATGCCTTTTGTCTATCCTTGGCTGCTTGTATGTCTTGTCTTATTGACCTTATTTGATCATCCATGTCCTCCAACATTTGTCTTGAAGCTTCAACTCTTAGGGTTGGATCAGAAAAGTTTAGGGGACTTCGACAATCATGACCATACAATGCCTGGAAAGGGGTCATTTGAATGCTCTGCTGGTAAGAAGCATTGTAGGCAAATTCAACTAATGGCAAGTATTGAATCCACCTCTTCGGCTCTCGACAGCAGTATGCCCTAAGCATATCCTCAATGATTTGATTCACTCACTCTGTTTGTCCGTCCGTTTGGGGATGGTAGGCGGTGCTAAAACAAAGTTGAGTCCCAATAGCTACAAAGATAGCTCTCCAGAAGTGTGATGTGAAGAGAGAATCTCGATCACTAATGATTCTTTTAGGTAACCCATGTAGCTTGAATATTTCCTTGATAAACAATCTTGCAATGTCAGAGGCTTTATAGTTTGTCTTTACTGGAATCAGGTGTGCAACCTTGGTAAGCATGTCAACCACAACCATAATGGAATTGTATCCTCCTTGGACTTGGGGTAAGCCCACAACAAAATCCATACTGATGAATTCCCATTTCATTTGGGGAATGTCAAGCGGTTGCAGTTTCCCTGGCATCATGACATGTTCGGCCTTGATACGTTGGCAAGACAAACATTCAGTGACATACTTGAGAACGTCACCTTTGAGCCTCTCCCAATGGTATCTCTTCCTAACTGCATTAAGAGTTTTTGCATAGCCAGGATGTCCTGCGAAAGGGGAATCATGAGCTTCCCATAATATCTTCTGCTTAAGTGACTGGCTTGTTGGTATACACAGCCTTGTTCTGTAGTAGACAAGTCCATTATCAATGGAAAATTCCTGATACTTAGCTTACAACTTCTGATTCTGCTCCTTGGTAGATATTTCTTTTATCATTGTTTGGTAGGTCAAATCATGGCATGCTTCCTCTCTAGCTAGTTCAAGTATAGGGTTGTTTGGCATAGATACCTTTGTAGCCAAAGATCTGGCCGTTGATGGATTCTGCAAGATTAGGGAATTTAGGAACGCCTTGCGACTGAGTGCATCGGCAACTACATTCTCTTTCCCTGGTCGGTACTTGATTTCAAAATCATATTCCTCCAATACTTCAATCCACCGACATTGCCTCATATTGAGCTCGTTCTGGGTAAAAATCCATTTGAGACTCTTATGATCGGTTACTAGAGCAAACTTGTTACCCAACAGGTAGTGTCTCCAAAGCTTTAGAGCATGGATGACAGCTAATAACTCCAGATCATGCGTGGCATAATTCTTTTCATGACTCTTCAATTTCCTTGAAGAATATGCTACTGGATGACCTTCTTGCATAAGTACACACCCCAAGGCAAGAATGTTGGCATCAGTTACTACCTCGAACTCCTTATTGAGGTCAGGAAGTTTCAGAATAGGTGCTGATACCAAACATTGCTTCAGTTGGTCGAAGCTATTTTGCTCGGGAGTTGACCATGTAATAGAAGTCTGCTTCTTTAGTAAGTCGGTAAGAGGTGCTGCAATCAAAGCATAGTTTTTGATAAAGACCCTATACCATCCTGTCAAGCCAAGAAAACTGCGTATTTCTTTGACGGATACTGGTACTGGCCATTCAAGCACATCTCTGACTTTGGCTGGGTCTACTGATATCCCTTCTGATGATACTATGAATCCTAGATATTCAATCTGACGTTTGAAGAATGCACACTTCTTCATTTTTGCATACAGCTTATGAGACCTCATTGTCTCAAGGACAATCCGAAGTTGAGGTTCATGATCTTCTTCCTGTTTAGAATAGACTAAAGTGTCATCGAAGAAGACAAGCACAAAATCATCAAGATATGGTCTAAAAATATCCTGCATTAGTCTATTGAAGGTGGCAGGTGCATTTGTAAGCCCGAATGACATAACCAAGAACTCAAAGTGCCCATATCTTGTATTGAAGGCCGTTTTTGGAATATCTTCTTCCTTGATCATTATTTGATAGTAACCTGACCTGAGATCAATCTTGGAGAAGATCTTTGCACCTTGAAGACGATCAAGAAGCTCATCTATTCTAGGAATAGGATACTTGTTCTTGACTGTTGATTGATTCAACCCTCGGTAATCAATACATAGTCGAAGTATCCCATCTTTCTTTTTCTGAAATAGTACTGGAGCTCCCCACGGTGAGTTGCTAGGCCGGATGTAACCCTGATCCAACAGTTGCTTGAGCTGTTCCTTCAACTCAATAGCTTCCGGTATGGACATTCTATAAGGTCTCTTTGCAATAGGTGCAGCTCCAAGCACTAGCCTAATTTCATGATCAACTTCTCTTGGAGGCGAAACTTCAATCAATTCCTCAGGGAATACGTTAGCATATTCCTTTAGCCAAGAAGGTCCTTCATGAGACTCTTGCTTTTGATCTAACTTGTTGAGTTTGATCAGGTAAACGGGTAATCCTTTTCTGACTCCTTTTATGATCCGGGATACTTTGGCTAATTGGATTCTTGGCACTCCTGCCTCACCTTGAGTTGTGACAAACTCCCTTTCAGAGTTTCGAAAGGAAACTTGACCCTTTCCACAGTGGATGTGGGCGTCATTAGGTTTAAGCCAATCCATCCCGAGTAGACACTCATGGATACCTAAATTCATGACTCTGAATTTGACTGAGGTTTTCTTTCTTCCCAGAAAGAATTATTCCTTAGCAGTTTGCCTGGTACAAGTTACCTCACGACCGTTTGCCAATTCCACAAGCAGGGTAGGTGCTTCTACTGTGGCTATTCCTAATCTTTTTGCACATGCTGGTGAGATAAAGGAATGTGTACTGCCACAATCAATCAAGGTTTTGAAACCTTTACCTTGATAGTCCGACGGTGTTTGAATCACCGAGAACTGGCGATTCGGCCCTTTCTTGTGTAAAGCGGCATGGACTGTCGCTCTTTCAAATTCTGCTTCCATAGTCGGATCTTCCTCTTCTTCTGCTTCGCATCTTTGCCTATTGGTAATGCAGGCAGTTCTTCCTCTTCCACGGGTGGCGGCTCCTTGACCGCGGCCTGCACCTTGGAAAGGCATTTGACGATGTCCCCCGCTGAGCTTGGGACATTGCCTCTTGAAGTGACCGGGTTCGTTGCAGTGGAAACATCAGAGGTTTCGGCCATTACTTTGAGTAGGAACAAAGTTGTTGACGTTATTTATCCTTGCTTTCTTCCTTTGTCCCTAATTGTGACCTTGAACTCTCTTCACTTGAGGTCTAAATGATCCTCTGTTCGGGTCACTATAGGACCAAGTTTTGTTACCCCTTGGTCTAGCTTGCACCTCCTGAATTATAGGCGCCGCTCGAATGAGTGCATCCTGAAGATCTGATGGACGCATAGATTCGAGACAGGTATTTACGGGTGGATTTAAGCCTGCACAAAATTTGGACACCTGTTGCGTCATGTCCATCTGTGGCGCATACTTTAAGAGTGAGACAAATTTAGAGTAGTATGCGTCAAGGGTGAGTCCTAGCTATTTTAGCTCGTAGAACTCATTCATTTTCTGTGTACGATATGCAGGTGGAAAATATCTCCCCTGCACGGCTTTCTTTAACTTCTCCTAGGTAATGGACCCCCCTGAAGTCCCTTGATCCCTGCACCATTGTTTCCACCATAGTCTAGCTTCGCCGATGAGTTTTAACTTGGCGAGCATGGCCTGATTGGTAGGTGCAGTACCAGCTGCTTCAAAGTAATCCTCCATAGATTCAATCCAAATTTCAGCATCAGATTGGACGAATCTGCCTCTCCCGTCAAACTCGGGTGGCTTTATCTGCTTGAGGAGGAACTTCTTCTCCTGGGTCATAGCAGTACTTGATGTAGGGGGCGAATTTGGAACCTGTACCTGGGGTTGTGCCTGGATAAAAGTTTTCTTAACATTATTATATGATAATTGACGTTAGCTTATCTTTAGTTCAGCTATCTCGTAAATCATGAAGCTACTTAACTTTTTAACAATTCTGATGCACAGCCAGATATTGCTAAAAGAAACCTTTATTTATATTTACATGGGCGTAACCTTATACAACGTCTCGTGTGATGATAATCCAATCATTACATCCAGTTTAGGGAGAACAACGTTGTATTGCATTTGTTTACAGGAACTGTGTAATAGTAGGGTTTTGGGTCATGGATCTTTAGGAATCGATAATTCATTGGAAGTTCAGGATACCCTTTTCATTGGAATCCATACTTCTCATGGCAGCCCAACACTTTAATCCTGTCGGCTGGGATTACACGGGCTACTTCCTCATATACATATGAGATCATTTCAACCCTCCGACCTTGAATATGTAAAGTCGAATTTACATGAGCTTCCACAAAAATGAACAGTTTCACGACTTTCAAGTCTTCCAACCACTTGATCCTCTTTAGGTTGGTCTGTAGATAAGCGAACCGGTGGGCAGCTATGTAGTAGATTCCTGAAGACCCCGTCCATCTTCGTTCTATGTATAAAGGTGATGGATTATAAATTTGCTCCAGGATGTTCATCATCCCAATTCTTTGTCTATAATGCGGAGAATGAATTGCAGTCATAAACATGACCCGAAACACCAAAAACTTGTTCCACGCTTCATAATTCTACAAGACAGCAGTGAAGATGAGGAAATGTTTGGACAGTAGCAATTTCTTTATTTCCTTTTATTGAGATTTTATAAAAACAATTCCGTTGTTGGTCGGCTCTGATACCAACTGTAACGTGTCCCTAGCATCATCCAGGACACGTCTTAGCAATCCATCGGAAAGGATGTCTAGAAATCTCCACCCGGCACTCCCATGGAATGTTACGGGTTTTGCGATCTAGTTCTTCTCGCGTCTGCCACGTAGCAGAAGTATCCTGGCCGTTCCCACTTAGGATCGACCTGAATTAGGGTTTTCCTAATGGGTCACTAGCTAATAGCAACTAGCGTCAGACCCGAGCGAACTACTTTGCGCAGAAATGCCAGGTCCGAAGCGGATTCACGCTGCACTTGGTTCAAGGAGAATGGGAAATGAGAGGGATGCAAAGCTCAACCTCTCTGCCATAAGGCATAGTCCCATTCCGTTTCCCTAAAACAACGTAAATCGGGTAAGAGGTAACTCTAGGTTATCATTCTCGTTATTCTTTTTGATGATGATGATCATTCCGCTGTCTTTCGAGATTTATGAGAAAAGTTCCCGGCTGACCGGGACCACCCAACCGTAGGACGGAACCATGGCCCATCCTCCGCACTTTCCTCGATTTGTTTTAGTTATGTAATTATCTAACACATTAATTTGACATATAACAATCAGCTTCTTTAATTAATCTTGTTAAGCACGGGTTCCTTCACGTAATCTTATCACGTGACATATAAAAACAATATCAAGCAAGTTCTTTTAACATCTCATCATTTTATCTTTGAATTACAAGAAGTTCCGCCCGTAGGCTTGTCCATAATCTGCCCGAAGGCTAACTAGTAATCTCCAGGGATCACTATTCCAAGCTTCCGCCCATCAACTAGTATGCGGGCCTCGAGATCCAATCCCGAGTCACGTTAGCCTCTTGTGCAGGACCCGGAAGGCGAGGGATTTACGGCCAGAGCCCCCCCTGGCACCCAAGCGTCCTCCTGCTCCAAGTAGAACTCAACGGAGAGACCTTTCGCAGCGGGTTCGGTCCACGTTCCCAGCACGGTCAACAACCCCCTTGGTTAGGGTCAGGCAGGCAGTCGAGGGTAACTGAAGCTGCCTCTCCCTTCAGGCCTTTAACCTGAAGTATAGGTACTTGTTTAATTTGTAATTCATAATTCAAACAGAGCCCTAAAATCTCTAGCAAGCACAAACATTTCAGTAGTCGTTTTCAAGATGTCTTGTAACTTGGCAAGATCCTTTATATTCGGGTGTAGGGTTTACCCAACTTGGTTAACCCTAAGGTACCTTTAGATATGCTAGTTTCTATTTTACAACTTTTCTTATTTAGAAGGATATCCAAAAACTACGTCTTTTTGCAAGATAACTTGCGTAAGGATCTGCCGTCCTTGAAGAGGGTTTTTCCCTTTTCTCCTTGTGAATTGATCACAAAATGATTTCATACATATTGCACAAGTCCGGCAATGGAATAATCTGTTTAGATTCCTTAAGCTGACGTATGTCAGGCCTAGGGTTTCTTCATTTAAGAACCTTAGGGACGAACCCTAGTTTCTTATCTTTATGAATTTATTGTCCCTGCGGTAAGGAAAGTAGTCCAGTGTTTAGGGTATGAATGTTTCTATGTTTAGATTGGTTCAGTTATCTTTTGGAAGGTAATCTTAATCGTCTTGTCACGGTTTTACTATCCTTGTGACAATTAACTTTCCCAATCAATACAGTTTAATTTGGCATATAGCATAATGCCAAGGTGATACAAAGAGTGACAATTTCTCCTTTGGACAAAAAGGCCTAGCTGTGAAATTGGTGTATACACACTTTATTAGTCCCAAGTCCTCAAATAGCGGGGGGGAAAGAGTGTCATCCAGCAATTTCCCATTGCATTTTCTTTCCAAATGAGTTCGTATAACTAATTTTTATACCTGTTAATTCCTAACATTTAACTTCCGTTTTCTTTAAAGATGAACTCATGCCAAATAACAACAGTTGCCTTGCTAAGATGTGCAACTAGCAAAGATAACTCCCTAGTAATTTGAGCATCGAAGAAACCTTCCATGAATTTAGCCATTTTACCATGATTCGTTGCGAAAGGAATAAGACTAATGGTGCAAGATATAATTTCTACACTTTAGGAATATATTACTATAGTAAATGGTTAATCTTGCCTATAATTTTATAATGCTTGATGCAATTTGAAGAAAGCTAATTTGTATACATTGTCGTCCATAGGCTAACTCCTTCGTTAAAAAATAACTCGAACAAATATATCTTTCCTTAACAATTTTTCTTTGCATGATTGACTTAAAACCGAATTAACACCAAGAGGAAAAACCTGGCTTTGAGGGGAGATATCCACATGGATACCGGGAGATGACCCTCCCGCCGCTACACCTGGGACTTTCTTCGGCGGCATCGTAGTTCGAATGTGAGATAGCCTTTTCCTTTTTCTTCTTGAAATTCCACAGTCTTCTCCTTCCTTATCTTTTACCTTTTTCCCACTCTTCCTCCTTCACTCCCTCTTTTCACTCCCTCTGCTTCCCTCCCTATCTTTTATCTCAAGCGGAGGCAGATGATGGCAACTCGTCTCCTCCTCGGCTTGGTGTTATGGCGGCACGGCCCAGCCTCCTCTGTCCAGCGGCCCCTCCCCTCCCCTCGTTTAAATAGTGGAGGGAGGGGGATCTTCTCCTCCTGCGTGTCGACACGCATGCCCTCCCTCCCTCCACAAGCTCCACCAAGGAGCTTCTTAACTCCTTCTATTCCCCTCCCCCTCTAGCTCGTCAGTCGACTGGAGGGATAAGGGGGGGGAATAAAAAAATTTCAAAAGCTCGATCTATTTTTTTTTCCCACGCGGATTTTTACAGTATCAGTGTCATTATTTGTGTCGGTATCAGCGTCGCATTTGCTGATACCGACGCAAATAACGATGCTGATATCGACTGTTCTATGGCGTCGCCAATAACGACGCTTTTTGTGACGACAGGGGCAAAGTTTGTTATTTACATTTTCGTCGCTTTTAACATCTGTATAAGGCTTATATCTTGTAGTGATCCATGGAAACTTGAGAACAAGTTGAAAAAAGAAAGATATGCCTTTATTTAACAAAAGTAATCCATTTTTAAGCTTTTCTTAGACCAAGGACCTCTAAAATAGGCCTCTTCTTGACCATGAATGGCTAAAATGTCAAAGAACCCAGAATTTCTTCTTTAGATATTCTCCAACAGCTTTAAAATTTGTAAAGACTAATTACACAAAACCCTAACTAGTCACAATTTGAATTATACTAAGTCCTATAACCAAAACATGAACTCCTGTTACCTTGGATGGTACCAATAACCTAATCTAGGCTTGAAAACAACCTTTCCAAGAATTAAATTCAAGGCTTTGATACCATTGTAAATAAGCTAATTCCCACAGCAAACTAAAATACTAAAAATACAATAAATACACATAATGCCAAGAAAGCCATAGCCATAGCCAAGGTAGCTAGGCTACCATGAATAATATTACCAATTGATACAATGGTTGAGGATCATCAATGAGAGGATGTAACATGATATCCTCCTCATGCTATGGAGGGAGTGGTATCTACCCCAATGCCATGGTAGCCCCAGAGAAAATACACCCTCAATGGGATGGTGGGAGGTGAATATCTCAAATAAAAAATGTTTGGAATTGGCAAAAAGATGCTTGGCAAATTACAACTTAGCCTTTTATATCTAATTCCCTAGACCTAAGAACACAATATTAGTGAGTTTGGGAATCTCCCAATTCCCATTTTTTGAATACTAAAAAATTGGCACCCAGATAACATGCCCATAAGTTTCTCAAAACCATATGATGTAACCTATCATTGGAAAGCGCTTAAAAAATGGAATCTATTGAGTTGTAGAGCGCTCGATTTGGAGTTATAGTGTTCAAGCTATGACAAATCCAAAGATTGGATCATGTGTCCCAAACTTATGGGAAATTCCCATATTCCCCAATATGGTGTTTAAGGCTAAATATTGGCTAAGGTATTATTTTACTTTATTACAGCTTTCCTCAATTGGATAGCTTTAGTTGTCTACTTACCTAACACATTTATGTTGTACACATAAAATCAACTTCCTTAATTAGTCTCTTTTAATCACAATGTTTGTTCACATAACTTAAGTCACAATACACAAACAATGAAAATAATTCTTTGAAAAATAATTTCTTTATTTAATAGAGAATCTTATACAAGTGTTCACCTTCTACCCATAGAGAAGAATGACCCGAAGGCCTTTATTTTACTAAGATTTTTATCCCTATGGAGGCCCTCAAAAAGTTGATCCTAAGTCACGTACGAGTTTGGATGCTTTCTAGGAGTCTAAGAGTTTATTGGCTAGAGCCCCCCTAACACCCTCAAGACCTCGTATCCAAGGATCCCCCTACGGAGTGACCTCTTTCCATCGAGGTCAATTCAAACTCTCCGAGATGGCAAAACACGTCCCTCTTGGTAAAGGGATTTGTGGCTAGCCTTGGGGGAGATCTATCACCCCTTCCTATTATCTTCTCATAAATTTGGTACATTAGGACCTAAACTTTGTTGAAAGCTCGTTGATTGACATTATCACAAGTCTTGACTATTTTTCTATACTCTTATCCATTGGACACGATAGTTAAAATGTCTCTTAACAACCAAGTTGGAACCTTGAAATATCAATTTTGTTTTTTATTTTGAAATCTATTAAGTCAACAAGGCAAGTATTTTTCCTAGGAGTTTTCTAATTTTTTAAATGAGCATTACATCGTCTTTTGGGTTGCTTCACTACCTAGGGTTTGCATTTCACTTTATCATGTTGGCAAAGCAAGTTGATTTGAATATCCTAGGTTCTAATAGCTACCTACGCTATTTAATAATTTCTAATGGCTAAGTACACAATTTAATAATTTTAAATTAAATAATAATAGTGGATTTTTCTCTATTAAAGATGGTACTTCAATAAATAAATTAATGATTTACTTTAAAATCTTAATTCACTATATATGACTCATAAATGCTAAGAAAATATTTTATATTTTTACATGTATTATAAATACCAAGAAAATATTTTTAAATTCCAAAACAAATTTCTCTATATTTTCATGATTTATAAATACCAATAAAAAATTTATGTATGTAATTACTAGATTTTTAAATTATCGTAGATTTTTCTAATAATCCTTTCTCAAATAAAATTTGATTTTTTAAATATAGTTTACTTATATACAACTATTGAATGCATTACGATGTCATGCAATCTTATTCCACCTTTCAAACAATTAAGGAGTGTACACTTGTATTTTTAGTATTTTAGTTTGTTGTGGGAATTAGCTTCTTTACAATGGTATCAAAGCCTTGAATTTAATTATTGGCAAGGTTGTTTTCAAGCCTAGATTAGGTTATTAGTACCATCCAAGGTAACTGGAGTTCACGTTTTGGTAATAGGACTTAGTATAATTGAAATTGTGACTAGTTAGGGTTTTGTGTAGTTAGTCTGTAAAAATTTTAGAGCTGCTGGAGAAGATCTGAATAAGAAATTGTGTGTTCTTGGACATTTTAGCCATTCATGGTCAAGAAGATGCCTATTTTAGAGGTCCTTGGTCTAAGAAAAGCTTAAACATGGATTACTTTTGTTAAATAAAGGCATCTCTTTCTTTTTTCAACTTGTTCTCAAGTTTCCATGGATGAATATCGATCATATCTTCCTTCCTTGGATTCTACTATCAAAAAGGCTTACCTAGCATGATCCTTGACATATGCCTGAGGTGGAATGTCGTGTGTGCAGGTTGCTAGGATTTGAATAGCCACTATAGCTCGGATTTGGGGTATGAGTTCTTTCTTTGAATGCATTTGGCAAGCCATTGAAGGTTATAAAAAATGTATCATAGCAATAGGTTGGTTGCTTATGGTCTTGAATTGGTTCATGTATTGGATGCTAGAAGCTATGTTCATGTTCCTGATTACTTGAGGAGAAATATGAAACTAAAGGCTATAAAATATATTTTCCTTGGCTAGCCAAATGAGAGGGTTATAAATGCTATAATTCTATCATTGGAGAGGTCTACAAGCAAGGATATAAGATCCACTAAATATGAGTCTTGGTATAGGCCTAAAGCTACAGTTGAGATTGATTATAAAAGCAATGATGATGGTGGTTATGGGAACAAAATTGCAGCAAATAATAGTTTTAAAAAAATCATCATCCATAGAATCCTCTTCTAAACTCTTACCCATAGGCTTCTTCCCTTGTGCTATTACTACCTTCTTTTGTACACTCCTTAACATATTTAAAAAAATTATATTCAAATTGTTTTACAAGTAAAAATCATAGGTCTTTACATCGCCTTGATATAGTGGGTAAGGCTAGCTACATAAGTTGCTTAACAAGGCTATGCATAGGCTTAAATTCCACTCTTTTCCTAGCTAATTTCTTGAACATTGCATGACAATCAACAAAAATTCATGGGGCTAGAGTAGATGGCAAAGTGCTCATGGAGCTAACATGGTTTAAAAATATATTGTTTTTAAGAGACCACAAATTGAGGACATTGATCCCTTTGACCATCCCCCAAATCCTCTTAGGTCACAACACTTAAGTTTTAGAGTAGTCCCAAAAAACATGTTTGATACTTTCTTCATGCTTTCTACAGAAAACACCCAAGGGAGATACATGGGCAAGCTTGGAGATCATGACTCTAGTCAAGAGCTTTTTTGAGACTATTCTCTATAGTTATAAGTTGATTTTGTATGAGGGGCGGCTCTCCATGTCTTTTTAAGCCTTTTCTTCCATGTCTTTAGTGTTTTTCTAAGTTTTTCCTTCTTCTAAGACTCCAGTGCTCCGAGATGCCACCTCGAGTTAGGAAGATGAAAATCAGCTAAGGTTAAGGACATATGGTCTACATCTATGCCACTTAAAGATACTACTGTCATTAGCTAGCATAGATGTAGATCATATGTCCTTAACCTTAGCCAAAGCGTCATGAAGCCCTTTAGAATCTTTGGCATTAAGGCCAAATATTTCTATAATCTAATTAAGTGGTTTAAACATTGATCTTGCACTCTCCTAGGCATCCTACCACCTACAAATGTTTTTTTTTTTGCATGTTAATGCACGCCCTAGGATTCCACTTGACTGAGTTGTAGTCATCCTCATAATGAAGTGGGACTAGCCATATATTTAGAATAGGAGAAGCATTAGGCCTACCTCAAGATCTGCCTTGCCATTAGAAGAGTGAGGTCATTTGCAACCACACTTCAACCACTTGCTTGGTTGCTTTAGATGGTTGAATGCTTACTTTGGTTGCTCTCGTTGATGTTAGGCCACACTTTCCCATAGATTTTAGATTGTCCAATCCAACTACATATTAGAATACCCTATCAATGTCCTTCACAAGCACGTTTTAGGAGGGAGGCCGACTGTAACGTGTCCACTAGAATCCTCTAGGACACGTCTTGGCAGTCCATCGGAAAGGCTGTCTAGAGAACTCCACCCGGCACTCCCTTGGAATGTTACGGGTTTTGCAATCTAGGTCTCCCCGCGTCTGCCACGTAGCGGAAGTGTCCTGGCCGTTTCCCACTTAGGATCGACCGGAATTAAGGTTTTCCTGTTTGGTCATTAACTAACAGCAGCTAGCGTCAGACCCAAGCGAACTACTTTACGTAGAAACGCCAGGTCTGAAGCGGATTCACGCTGCACTTGGTTCAAGGAGAATGGGAAACGAGAGGGATGCAAGGCTCAACCTCTCTGCCATAAAGCATAGTCCCATTCCGTTCCCTAAAACAGCGTAAATCGGGTAGGAAGTAACTCTAGGTCATCGTTCTCATTATTAGCTTTGATGATGATGATCATCCCGCTATTCGTCGAGTGATTTTGAGAAAAGTTCCCGACTATCCGGGACCACCCATCCATAGGACGGACCCATGGTCCATCCTCCGCACTTTCCTCGGTTTGTTTTAGTTATGTAATTACCTAACACATTAATTTGACATATATCAAACAGCTTCTTTGATTAGCCCTGTTAAGCACTGGTTCCTTCACGTAATCTTATCACGTGACATAGAAAAACAATATCAAACAACTTCTTTATTATCATATCATCATTTTATCTTTGAAATACAGAGGTTCCGCCCGTAGGCTTGTTCATAATCCGCCCGAAGGCTATCCAGTAATCCGCTAGGGATCACTATTCCAAGCTTCTGCCCGTAGACTAGTATGCGGGCCTCGAGATCCAATCCCGAGTCACGTTAGTCTCTTGTGCAGGACCCGGAAGGCGAGGGATTTACGGCCAGAGCCCCCCCTGGCACCCAAGCGTCCTCCTGCTCCAAGTAGAGCTCAACGGAAAGACCTCTCGTGGCGGGTTCGGTCTGAATGCATCCCGCATTCGATCCGGAATCAATTGCAACTTGGCAAGATTCCTATCGTCCTTGGGTTAGGGTCATACCCTGTCAATACCTTAGGTTTTATTAATAGTAGATTCCGGCGGCTATGTCGCTTTAATCATTTGCGCCAAGCAATTACTTAACTTCCCTTAACTTGGCAAATTTTTCCCTTAATGAGGGCGATGTAACAGGATGACTACCCATCCCTTTTCAAGTTAAACTTACGCAAGAACCTGCCAACCTCATTCCAAGGAATGGCAAAACTTTCTTACGATCAACCCACAAGGCTATGCGACGTTGCATCTAGTTACACAAGTGTCGCCTCCATTCCAAGAGATCATTTCACCTATTGAATGGCATTTTCTGGACACGGAATTATCTTCAGACGAGAAGCAGTGTTTAGGGCGTCTTTTTACCCATCCCATCCCTAATTTCACTAGATCGACAACGTTTAGTCCTAGGGTTCCAACTCAATTCGAGTTTCATCATTTTGAGCGATTGGTCCTTAAGGTAGGAATCCTAGATTATTGTTTGCATGAGAATTCGACTAGTTCAACATTTTGGGAATGTGGTTAGGACTAATTAGGCTTGAAGGTTTCGACTTAACGACAATTGGAAAACTTGGCCGAATCCTTAACGTGCTAATCCCTAGTTAGTGCTTGGGGTATCTATCGTATTGACTGAACGACGCCCATACGAATCCCTTACGGCTAGGTGTTTTGGATAATTTACTATACTTGCCTCGCGACAAGGATGAATCCTTCCCTAGAGATAATAAACTAGGTCTAAAGGAGCAAAATAGTTTCGACTACCACAATACATGTAAACATGCGACTCACTCTATCTTTCATTGGTAAAGTAAAAATACATGATAAGCTGGATGCCAACTTTCTTAGGACCTACTAGGACTTACTTCAAATAATCCTGTCTACTACCTTGTTATCTACACTTTAGAATCTCATGCTTTGTTTAAATTCTGCAACCTTTCCCAAATGCAACACTTGATGAATGAATTTTATGCACGATGAAAGTGCAACATGCAACCCTTTCATAACTACAACGTAGTTAAATGAGAATATTGTAGAGTTAGTGTTGGTATATTCTTTCTTGCGAGCACATGCCACATGCCAATCCATAGATTCATTTTTTTGATACACCACCATTACTTTTCGGATAACCTTCTACGGTGTTAACAACTTTTCCCCATGAACCATTACAATAAGGATTTTTCCTAAATTGTGACATATGCTTATTCTTTCCATGACTAGTCAAAAAATACACTTAATAACTTCAACCATAGAATGATAAGCGGTGGGTGTTCTAGGCTTGCTAATTTGAAGTGCATGATAAGGCAACATAATACTAAGGTTGTACGATGGATAGACAACTCACGTTCATCATTTTGAAAATGTTAATGACTCCATTTCATGTCATGAGATAATTCTAGTAATCGATCAAATGGACAAATTTTCCTCAATTGCCTTTTTAATTCGGCTTGGTAAATTTGAACATGCATAGGTGCTTCCTATTCCGTGAGAGTTATCATACCTAATGCATTACTTTTGCGTAGAATCAAAAATCATAAAAAAAACCTGGGTCTGTGGGCTCGGGGAGATATCCACTTGAATGCTTGGAGATGAACCTCCCGCAGGCGCACCTTGTGACTTTTTAGGGGCCATCGTAGGCGTGGTTTCGGCTTCTGGTTTGCCTTTGCGGTCTGTGAATTTACTTGCCTTGGTATGCAGCCTCCAGATCTTTGCCTTTTTCCTTCGTGCGCAGGAGATTCCTTTGCAGGACATTGGATAAATGGTGCTTGCGGAAGAGGGCTTTATGAGCTTCTTCTTCCTCTCTTCAAAGTCCCGGGGGGGGGGGGGGGGGGGGGGGGGGGTTAGGAATGGACTTAAGGGGAATCTAGTGGGAAGGGGGCCTAGGAAAGCCCCCTTAGAAGCTTCTTAAAGAAGCTTCTAAGAAGCTTCTGGTGTGTACAGATCCGACGTGGAAGAGGGAGGGGTAGTAATGGTAGGAGAACGACGTCGAGTGGGGGAAAATTGGTAGCAGCCTGACACGGCGGAGCTGCGGCAATAGCTGGCGACCTGCGGCGAGCACAAGGGCGGCCTCTAGCAGCACGACGTCCTCCCAGTCTGGCGGCAATTGGCGTCCACGACAGTAGTGTCTACGGCGTCCTCCTCACGCAGCACGGCCCTATCCTTCCTCCCCCCTCCCTTCCACTAGGGGGGGTTTTTATAGGCCAAGGGGGGGGGAGAAGGCCTCCACCACGTGGCCCCCCCTTGCATGGGTTCCCCCCCTCCCATGCAGGCCACGACTTTCATATCCCATCCCCCCCACACTCCCTTTTCTCCAGTCGTGCATCGGCTGGGGAAAAAGGGATAGAAATAAAAAAATTTGCCTTAATTATTCAAATTGCCCTTCCCAAGAGGGTGTTTTTGTGAGACTAGCGGTTTCGAACTTTGGGGTTTGATTTACCAACGCGGAGGACCCCATTTCTCGCGTGCGGGTCACACATTACACCGCCAATAATTTCAATACAAGAGATAACCCTTGCACAAGGTTTACGTCGTGTGCGGGACGTCAATATTCACGGGTGGGAATATTACATTCTCTCCCCCTTAAAAGAATCGAGATGTCCTCATCTCGAGATAAACTGGGGATATTGAAGATTGAGAGAGTTTTCATCCATCCAGGTAGCATCCTCTTCAGGATAATCTTTCCACTGGACGAGGCATTCTTTCAAGGTTCTAGATCTCAACCGTCTCTCCCTAACATCTAAAATCTTTTCCGGTCTTAGTTCAAGGACTCCTTGACTAGGCATTACAATTTGTTGGTCATCGAGTACATGATTAGGGTTGGGCACATATTTTTTTAAGAGACTAATATGGAATACATTGTGAACTTTTAGGTTATCCGGAAGTTGCAATTTATAAGCATTGGGTCCCAGGCATTTGAGGATTTTATACGGCCCACAATACCTTGGACTTAGCTTCTTGCATTGTCCTAGAGATAGAGAACTCTTTTTCGGCCGTACACGAATGAAGACCATGTCTCCCTCTCCGAAGATCCTCTCTTGGCGTTTCAAATCCGCATATGCCTTTTGTCTATCTTTGGCTGCTTGTATGTCTTGTCTTATTGACCTTATTTGGTCATCCATGTCCTCCAACATTTGTCTTGAAGCTTCCACTCTCAGGGTAGGATCAGAAAAATCTAGGGGACTTCGACAATCATGACCATACAATGCCTGGAAAGGGGTCATTTGAATGCTCTGCTGGTAAGAAGCATTGTAGGCAAATTCCACTCACGGCAAGTACTGAATCCACCTCTTCGGCTCTCGACAGCAGTAAGCCCTAAGCATATCCTCAATGATTTGATTTACTCGCTCTGTTTGTCCATCCGTTTGGGGATGGTAGGCAATGCTAAAACAGAGTTGAGTTCCAATAGCTTCAAAGATAGCTCTCCAGAAGTGTGAAGTGAAGAGAGAGTCTCGATCGCTAATGATCCTTCTAGGTAACCCATGTAACTTGAATATCTCCTTGATAAACACTCTTGCAATGTCAGAGGCTTTATAGTTTGTCTTTACTGGAATCAGGTGTGCAACCTTAGTAAGCATGTCAACTACAACCATAATGGAGTTGTATCCTCCTTGGACTTGGGGTAAGCCCACCACAAAATCCATACTGATGAATTCCCATTTCATTTGGGGAATGTCAAGTGGTTGCAATTTCCCTGGCATCATGACATGTTCAGCCTTGATACGTTGGCAAGACAAACATTCAGTGACATATTTGAGAACGTCACCTTTAAGCCTCTCCCAATGGTAGCTCTTCCTAACTGCGTTAAGAGTTTTTGCATAGCCAGGATGTCCTGCGAAAGGGGAATCATGAGCTTCCCATAATATCTTCTGCTTAAGTGACTGGCTTGTTGGTATACATAGCCTTGTTCTGTAATAGACAAGTCCATTATCAATGGAAAATTCCCGATACATAGCTTGTGACTTCAGACTCTGCTCCTTGGTAGATATTTCCTTTATCATGGTTTGGTAGGCCAAATCATGGCATGCTTTATCTCTAGCTAGTTCGAGTATAGGGTTGCTTGGCATAGATACCTTTGTAGCCAGAGATCTGGCTGTTGATGGATTCTGCAAGATTAGGGAATTTAGGAATGCCTTGCGACTAAGTGCATCCGCAACTACATTCTCTTTCCCTGGTCGATACTTGATTTCAAAATCATACTCCTCCAATACTTCAATCCATCGACGTTGCCTCATGTTGAGCTCGTTCTGGGTAAAAATCCATTTGAGACTCTTATGATCGGTTACTAGAGTAAACTTGTTACCCAACAGGTAGTGTCTCCAAATCTTTAGAACATGGATGACAGCTAATAACTCCAGATCATGCGTGGCATAATTCTTTTCATGACTCTTCAATTTCCTTGAAGAATATGCTACTGGATGACCTTCTTGCATAAGTACACACCCCAAGGCAAGAATGCTGGCATCAGTTACTACCTCGAACTCCTTATTGAGGTCAGGAAGTTTCAGAATAGGTGCTGATACCAAACATTGCTTCAGTTGGTCGAAGCTATTTTGCTCGGGAGTTGACCATGTAATAGAAGTCTGCTTCTTTAGTAAGTCGGTAAGAGGTGGTGCAATCAAAGCATAGTTTTTGATAAAGACCCTATACCATCCTATCAAGCCAAGAAAACTGCGTATTTCTTTGACGGATACTGGTACTGGCCATTCAAGCACATCTCTGACTTTGGCTGGGTCTACTGATATCCCTTCTGATGATACTATGAATCCTAGATATTCAATCTGACGTTTGAAGAATGCACACTTCTTCATTTTTGCATACAGCTTATGAGACCTCATTGTCTCAAGGACAATCCGAAGTTGAGGTTCATGATCTTCTTCCTGTTTAGAATAGACTAAAGTGTCATCGAAGAAGACAAGCACAAAATCATCAAGATATGGTCTAAAAATATCCTGCATTAGTCTATTGAAGGTGGCAGGTGCATTTGTAAGCCCGAATGACATAACCAAGAACTCAAAGTGCCCATATCTTGTATTGAAGGCCGTTTTTGGAATATCTTCTTCCTTGATCCTTATTTGATAGTAACCTGACCTGAGATCAATTTTGGAGAAGATCTTTGCACCTTGAAGGCGATCAAGAAGCTCATCTATTCTAGGAATAGGATACTTGTTCGTGACTGTTGATTGATTCAACCCACGGTAATCAATACATAGTCGAAGTGTCCCATCTTTCTTTTTCTGGAATAAAACTGGAGCTCCCCAGGGTGAGTTGCTAGGCCGGATGTAACCCTGATCTAACAGTTGCTTGAGTTGTTCCTTCAACTCAATAGCCTCCGGAATGGACATCCTATAAGGTCTCTTTGCAATTGGCGCAGCTCCAGGTATTAGCCTTATTTCATGATCAACTTCTCTTGGAGGTGGAAGTTCAGTTAATTCCTCAGGGAATACGTCAGCATATTCCTTTAGCCAAGAGGGTCCCTCATGAAACTCTTGCCTTTGATCTAATTTGTTGAGTTTGATCAAGTAAACAGGTAATCCTTTTCTAACCCCTTTTATGATCCGCGATACTTTGGCTAACTGGATTCTTGGCACTCCCGCTTCACCTTGAGTCGTAACAAACTCTCTTTCAGAGTTTCGAAAGGAAACTTGACCCTTTCCACAGTGGATGTGGGCGTCATTAGGCTTAAGCCAATCCATCCCGAGTAGACACTCATGGATACCTAAGTTCATGACTCTGAATTTGACTGAGGTTTTCTTTCCTCCCAGATAGAACTCCTCCTTAGCAGTTTGCCTGGTACAAGTTACCTCACGACCGTTTGCCAATTCCACAAGTAGGGTAGGTGCTTCTACTGTGGCTATTCCTAATCTCTTAGCACACGCTGGTGAGATAAAGGAACGTGTACTGCCACAATCAATCAAGGTTTTGAAACCTTTACCTTGATAGTCCAACGGTGTTTGAATTACCGAGAACTGGCGATTCGGCCCCTTCTTGTGTAAAGCGGCATGGACTGTCACTCTTTCGAATTCCGCTTCCATAGTCAGGTCTTCCCCTTCTTCTACTTCACATCTTTGCCTATTGGTAATGTAGGCAGTTCTCCCTCTTCCACGGGTGGCGGCTCCTTGACCGCGGCCTGCACCTTGACGGTGTCCCTCGCTGAGCTTGGGACATTGCCTTTTGAAGTGACCGAGTTCATTGCAGTGGAAACATCGGAGGTTTCGGCCATTACTGTGAGTAGGAACAAAGTTATTGACGTTATTTGTCCTTGCTTTCTTCCTTTGTCCCTGATTTTGGCCTTGAACTCTCTTAACTTGGGGTCTGAATGCCCCTCTGTTCGGGTCGCTATAAGACCAATTCTTGTTACCCCTCGGTCTAGCTTGCACTTCCTGAATTATAGGTGCCGCTCGAATGAGTGCATCCTGAAGATCTGATGGACGCATAGATTCGAGACGAGTATTTACAGGTGGATTTAAGCCCGCGCAAAATTTGGATACCTGCTGTGTTGTGTCCATTTGTGGCGCATACTTTAAGAGTGAGACAAATTTAGAGTAGTATGCGTCAAGGGTGAGTCCTAACTGTTTTAGCTCATAGAACTCATTCATTTTCTGTGTACGATATGCAGGTGGCAAATATCTCCCCTGCACAGCTTGCTTTAACTCCTCCCAGGTAACGGACCCCTCTGAAATCCCTTGATCCCTGCACCATTGTTTCCACCATAATCTAGCTTCACCGGTGAGTTTTAATTTGGCTAGCATGGCCTGATTGGTGGGAGCATTACCAGCTGCTTCGAAGTAATCCTCCATAGATTCAATCCAAATTTCAGCATCAGACTGGACGAATCTGCCTTTCCCGTCAAACTCGGGTGGCTTTATCTGTTTGAGGAGGAACTTCTTCTCCTGGATCACATCAGTACTTGATGTAGGGGGCGAATTTGGAACCTGTACCTGGGGTTGTGCCTGGATAAAAGTTTTCTTAACATTATTGTATGATAATTGACATTAGCTTATCTTTAGTTCAGCTATCTCGTAAATCATGAAGCTACTTAGCTTTTCGTAACAACCCTGAAGCACAATTGGATATTGATAAAAGAAGTCCTTATTTATATTTACATGGGCGTAGCCTTATACAACATCTCGCGCGATGATAATCCAATCATTACATTTAGTTTGGGGAAAACAACATTGTATTGGATTTGTCTACGGGAATTGTGTAATAGTAGGGTTTTGGGTCATGGATCTTTAGGAATCGATAATTCATCGGAAGTTCAGGATATCCTTTCCGCTGGAATCCATACTTCCCATGGCGGCCCAACACCTTAATCCTGTCAGCTGGGATTACACGGGTTACTTCCTCATATACATATGAGTTCAATTCAACCCTCCGACCTCGAATATGCAAAGTCGAATTTACATGAGCTTCCACAAAAATGAACAGCTTCACGACTTTCAAATCTTCCAACCACTTGATCCTCTTTAGGTTGGTTTGTAAATAAGCGAACCGGTGGGCAGCTATGTAGTAGATTCCTGAAGACCCAGTCCATCTTCATTCTATATATAAAGGTGATGGGTTATAAATCTGCTCCACGATGTTCATCATTTCAATTCTCTGCCTATAATGCGGAGAATGCATTGCAGTCATAAACATGATCCGGAACACCAAGAATTTGTTCCATGCTTCATAATTCTACAAGACAGCATTGAAAGTAAGGAAATGTTTGGAACAATAACATTTGCTTTACTTTGTCTTATCAAAATTTCCTAAAAACAAGTCCTTTGTTGGTTTTCTCTCATACCAACTGTAACGTGTCCACTAGAATCCTCTAGGACACGTCTTGGCAGTCCATCGGAAAGGCTGTCTAGAGAACTCCACCCGGCACTCCCTTGGAATGTTACGGGTTTTGCAATCTAGGTCTCCCCGCGTCTGCCACGTAGCGGAAGTGTCCTGGCCGTTTCCCACTTAGGATCGACCGGAATTAAGGTTTTCCTATTTGGTCATTAACTAACAGCAGCTAGCGTCAGACCCAAGCGAACTACTTTACGTAGAAACGCCAGGTCTGAAGCGGATTCACACTGCACTTGGTTCAAGGAGAATGGAAAACGAGAGGGATGCAAGGCTCAACCTCTCTGCCATAAAGCATAGTCCCATTCCGTTCCCTAAAACAGCGTAAATCGGGTAGGAAGTAACTCTAGGTCATCGTTCTCATTATTAGCTTTGATGATGATGATCATCCCGCTATTCGTCGAGTGATTTTGAGAAAAGTTCCCGGCTATCCGGGACCACCCATCCATAGGACGGACCCATGGTCCATCCTCCGCACTTTCCTCGGTTTGTTTTAGTTATGTAATTACCTAACACATTAATTTGACATATATCAAACAGCTTCTTTGATTAGCCCTGTTAAGCACTGGTTCCTTCACGTAATCTTATCACGTGACATAGAAAAACAATATCAAACAACTTCTTTATTATCATATCATCATTTTATCTTTGAAATACAGAGGTTCCGCCCGTAGGCTTGTTCATAATCCGCCCGAAGGCTATCCAGTAATCCGCTAGGGATCACTATTCCAAGCTTCTGTCCGTAGACTAGTATGCGGGCCTCGAGATCCAATCCCGAGTCACGTTAGTCTCTTGTGCAGGACCCGGAAGGCGAGGGATTTACGGCCAGAGCCCCCCCTGGCACCCAAGCGTCCTCCTGCTCCAAGTAGAGCTCAACGGAAAGACCTCTCGTGGCGGGTTCGGTCTGAATGCATCCCGCATTCGATCCGAAATCAATTGCAACTTGGCAAGATTCCTATCGTCCTTGGGTTAGGGTCATACCCTCTCAATACCTTAGGTTTTATTAATAGTAGATTCCGGCGTCTATGTCGCTTTAATCATTTGCGCCAAGCAATTACTTAACTTCCCTTAACTTGGCAAATTTTTCCCTTAATGAGGGCGATGTAACAGGATGACTACCCATCCCTTTTCAAGTTAAACTTACGCAAGAACCTGCCAACCTCATTCCAAGGAATGGCAAAACTTTCTTACGATCAACCCACAAGGCTATGCGACGTTGCATCTAGTTGCACAAGTGTCGCCTCCATTCCAAGAGATCATTTCACCTATTGAATGGCATTTTCTGGACACGGAATTATCTTCAGACGAGAAGCAGTGTTTAGGGCGTCTTTTTAACCATCCCATCCCTAATTTCACTAGATCGACAACGTTTAGTCCTAGGGTTCCAACTCAATTCGAGTTTCATCATTTTGAGCGATTGGTCCTTAAGGTAGGAATCCTAGATTATTGTTTGCATGAGCATCCGACTAGTTCAACATTTTGGGAATGTGGTTAGGACTAATTAGGCTTGAAGGTTTCGACTTAACGACAATTGGAAAACTTGGCCGAATCCTTAACGTGCTAATCCCTAGTTAGTGCTTGGGGTATCTATCGTATTGACTGAACGATGCCCATACGAATCCCTTACGGCTAGGTGTTTTGGATAATTTACTATACTTGCCTCGCGACAAGGATGAATCCTTCCCTAGAGATAATAAACTAGGTCTAAAGGAGCAAAATAGTTTCGACTACCACAATACATGTAAACATGCGACTCACTCTATCTTTCATTGGTAAAGTAAAAATACATGATAAGCTGGATGCCAACTTTCTTAGGACCTACTAGGACTTACTTCAAATAATCCTGTCTACTACCTTGTTATCTACACTTTAGAATCTCATGCTTTGTTTAAATTCTGCAACCTTTCCCAAATGCAACACTTGATGAATGAATTTTATGCACGATGAAAGTGCAACATGCAACCCTTTCATAACTACAACGTAGTTAAATGAGAATATTGTAGAGTTAGTGTTGGTATATTCTTTCTTGCGAGCACATGCCACATGCCAATCCATAGATTCATTTTTTTGATACACCACCATTAGTACTTTTCGGATAACCTTCTACGGTGTTAACAACTTTTCCCCATGAACCATTACAATAAGGATTTTTCCTAAATTGCGACATATGCTTATTCTTTCCATGACTAGTCAAAAAATACACTTAATAACTTCAACCATAGAATGATAAGCGGTGGGTGTTCTAGGCTTGCTAATTTGAAGTGCATGATGAGGCAACATAATACTAAGGTTGTACGATGGATAGACAACTCACGTTCATCATTTTGAAAATGTTAATGACTCCATTTCATGTCATGAGATAATTCTAGTAATCGATCAAATAGACGAATTTTCCTCAATTGCCTTTTTAATTCGGCTTGGTAAATTTGAACATGCATAGGTGCTTCCTATTCCGTGAGAGTTATCATACCTAATGCATTACTTTTGCGTAGAATCAAAAATCATAAAAAAAACCTGGGTCTGTGGGCTCGGGGAGATATCCACTTGAATGCTTGGAGATGAACCTCCCGCAGGCGCACCTTGTGACTTTTTAGGGGCCATCGTAGGCGTGGTTTCGGCTTGTGGTTTGCCTTTGCGGTCTGTGAATTTACTTGCCTTGGTATGCAGCCTCCAGATCTTTGCCTTTTTTCTTCGTGCGCAGGAGATTCCTTTGCGGGACTTTGGATAAATGGTGCTTGCGGAAGAGGGCTTTATGAGCTTCTTCTTCCTCTCTTCAAAGTCCCGGGGGGGGGGGTTAGGAATGGACTTAAGGGGGATCTAGTGGGAAGGGGGCCTAGGAAAGCCCCCTTAGAAGCTTCTTAAAGAAGCTTCTAAGAAGCTTCTGGCGTGTACAGATCCGACGTGGAAGAGGGAGGGGTAGTAATGGTAGGAGAACGACGTCGAGTGGGGGAAAATTGGTAGCAGCCTGACACGGCGGAGCTGCGGCAATAGCTGGCGACCTGCGGCGAGCACAAGGGCGGCCTCTAGCAGCACGGCATCCTCCCAGTCTGGCGGCAATTGGCGTCCACGGCAGTAGTGTCTATGGCGTCCTCCTCACGCAGCACGGCCCTATCCTTCCTCCCCCCTCCCTTCCACTAGGGGGGGTTTTTATAGGCCAAGGGGGGGGGGGAAGGCCTCCACCACGTGGCCCCCCCTTGCATGGGTTCCCCCCTCCCATGCAGGCCACGACTTTCATATCCCATCCCCCCCACACTCCCTTTTCTCCAGTCGTGCATCGGCTGGGGAAAAAGGGATAGAAATAAAAAAATTTGCCTTAATTATTCAAATTGCCCTTCCCAAGAGGGTGTTTTTGTGAGACTAGCGGTTTCGAACTTTGGGGTTTGATTTACCAACGCGGAGGACCCCATTTCTCGCGTGCGGGTCACACATTACACCGCCAATAATTTCAATACAAGAGATAACCCTTGCACAAGGTTTACGTCGTGTGCGGGACGTCAATATTCACGTGTGGGAATATTACACCGACATCCTAGTTGCTTTCTCATGGAGGGGCTCCAAGCCTAATCCTTCCTTTTACATTGGAGAGGTAACGTGATCCCATAGGATGGATGCCCACTCTCATTTATTTCCATACTCCCAAAGACTATTCTTAAAGAGAGATCCATCAATTAGGTAGATTTAGTAAAGGGAAAAAGAAATCCTGTAAAGACAACCATAGGAGACATGACCATTTTAAGCAGGATAATTGGCCCTGCAATCCCAACAATAAAAGGAAGACATCTTGAGATCTTGGCTTGAAATTTACTATAGAACCAATCGAAAGATCTCTTGAGCAAGATTCCAATACCTATATGCACTAGAAAGGTAGTGTATAAGTTGGCCTTTGGGAATCTTGCTGAAGCCAAACAGACTTAGCCCCATTGGGGATTGTCTTCCCATGACAAAAAGAGTAGCTCTATCAGAGTAAATTCCTAGCACACCCTATCATATGCCTTTTTTGAATCCATGTTTAGTAGCACATAGTCCTCCTTGAGTGATCACACATGGTCTATGCCAAACAACATATTTAAGATTACATCTTGGATAGGTCTTCCATGCACAAACCATATTAGCATGCATGCATTTTCATCCCCAAATATATGCTTAATAGGCAGGGCTAATGCTTGATTCATAACCTTGTATGGCACACCAAGCATTGTTAATGGCCTCCAATGCCCAGATTTTTTCCTTTCTGAGTCCTTGCTACTCGATGGAGTCCTAGTTGGGAGGAGCATGAACATCTCTTCCACAAAAGTCTCTTGGTGTAGGTTGAATATGTCAAGACTCTTCCTCAAAAGCGTCTCTAGTGCTCTCATTTCATATCTTCTTATGCTCTAGTGATGAAATCTGGTGATGCTAGGGTGATTGCAAATGTGACAATCAAACACACCACTTCTAGTCCTTTTCTACGCCACTAGTATGGCCATTAGCACGAGATCACTCATGTTGGTAGTCATCTTCTAACCACTGCTTAGAAATGGCATGCCATTAGTAACCTATAGGTTGATAATACCTATCATTGTCATGTTTTACTCCATGCTATTATTTCGGCTCGTGAACTAGAAGTCCCATCCAATATGTAGCACCATCCCTTATTGTGGGAGCTTTCGCTCAACCGCCAAGACTCTCGGACCGCTTATTCTTTCAAGCGTTTCAAGCAAGCTCCAATGGCTATCTCTCACCTAGCCGGCGCGCCGTCGATCCTACGAGTGTAGTGAGCTTATGTTGATGCTCGATCGAGTACCCTCCTCCCTCTTGCACTCCGGTAGCTCCAGGATCCTAGATGCTAGCTCAAGCATCCTCAAGCCTCCTCCATCTCCAAGCTCCATCCTCCATAGCCGCGCGCGCAAGATGAGAGAAGAGAAGAGAAGAGAAGAGGAGAGGAGATGGTGAAGAGCTTCACCCTCTTGATCCCTCACTCTCACTCACACTCACTCCCTCACCCTCTCACACTCCCTCTCTCAAGAGCACACACAAGCAAGAAAGAGAGAAGAAGAGAGGAAGAAGAAGACTTCTTTTGCCACACACCAAAGAATGAGCTTCTCATTCACTTTTCAACTTTATATACAAAACCCTAAATCCCTTTTGGGCGGTCATCCCCTTTTCCCCTTTTTATATGGCCGGCCATAACCTAGGCCCTTTTTCCATTGTCCTTCTATCTTCCTAGCTTCCTTTTCACCGCCCATCTACATTTACAAATTGCACGGGTGAGAGCCCGGCGCTCTTTTACAAGATTTTAGGGTGCGCCTTTTTATTTTAAAAATGTGCCTTTCCCCTTTTGTATTTGCCTTGGACTTTTAAGGTTGCCCTTGCGCTTTTGGCCTTTCCTCCTTTTCTTTCTTCAGTTGGGCTACCTTTTTTCCGCATTGCCCTGCGTCTTTTCCACTTCCTTTTGCTTTCTTCGTGTTGGGGTTAACACTTATTTAATAAGATTCATACAAAGGAGGAAGTCCATGTGGCTAGTCGCTTTGCTAGTCCCTATTTAATCACGGATATTACCTTTTATTTGTGTGGTTTGGCTATGAGACCACTTGACCTAGATGCCTTTGCCAAATTAGAGTATAACCCCAAAATTTATACTCGGTGGTTGCCTTTTCCTCATCTTCACCCTCCATCTAGTTGTCGTTCGATTTTCTATGTACATAATCAATCTAGTTTGCCTTTTTGTTTTCATTGGTGTTTCCCTGCCGTCTTTCCTAGCCCTTTGCTGTTGCATGTGAAAGCTAGGAAGTTGCTAGCTCCTTTTGTTTACAAGGGGAGAATTGGGCCAATCAATTTTGACAGTATTTTTTACAACAGGCAAAGGTATGGTTTGACTATTTTTTTGTTGTTTGGTTAACTAGAAATTTCTAAAAATGTGCTCTTATTTTATGATTAAGTAGATGGAAGGTTCACAATCTGAAATGTCTACATTGGTGGCTATGGAGGAGTCTCGCTATGAGGACAAGGGAATATTCACCATGGAGCAATGTAAGGAGTTTGGTCTAGAGACTAGTTTATGGATCTTTGGAGCCTTGAAGCTTTGTCAACTTTTTAACCTAGAAAACATTCTCAATACATATTCCAAAGTTAGGGGGTTGGTGGATAAACGTGGCAACGCTTTGATACACTATGTTATCTTGCACACAAATATTTTGTGCTACTAATCAATTTATTGGTTTGCATATTTGCTATTGCCATCATTATTATAGAGAAGTATGTGGTTCAAGTCTCCATTGATGTGGAATTGATGAGTACTTGTGGATTAGTCAATGACCTTCGACACTAAAATATGAATTGCGTCTCTCGTGTAAGTTTCTCATTATTTTTCATTAGGCCTAGCACCTACAATTATTGACGTGGCAACACTTTGATACACCACTACAAGGGACTGGGGCAATAGCGACGCCGATTAGCGACGGCGTTTATCGGCGTCGCTATTGGCGTCGCTATTTGCGTCGCTATATGCATCGCTATTTGCATCGCAAATGCGACGCAAATAGCGACGCCGCAGGGAAAAAAAGCGCGGCCGAAACCAGAGCGCCGTTTTCATTTTGTTTTCTTCGCCTTTTGAGAGCGAGAGCGAGGGAGAGAGCGAGGGAGAGAGCCAAGGCTTTGTGAGAGAAGAGGAGGAAGAGACTTGCTGCCGCCGCCGCCGCCACCGCCACCGTCGTTGTTCGCGAAGGAGAGGAGGAGCCCTCGTTGCAAAGAGAAGCCGCCCACGCTCGCCATATCTCATTGGTGAGTCTCCCTCTCTCTTTCTTTTACTTGTTGAAGGTTTAAATCGTTCTCTTTTGTTTATTTAGGAGAGGAAAAGAAAGAGAAGGAGAGGGAGAAGGAGAGAGAGGGAGAGAAAGAGAGGGAGAGGGAGAGAAAGAGAGTGAGAGTGCATTCTCTCTCTCTCTCTCCCTTTTGCTTGTTTAATGTTTAAATTACTTTCTTCTTTGCTTGTTTAGGAGAGGAAACGAGAGAGTAAGAGAGAAAGAGAGGGAGAGGGAGAGGGAAAGGGAAAGAAAGAGAAAGAAAGAGAAAGAGAAATAGAGGGAGAGGGAGAGGGAGGGGGAGGAAATAGGAGAGGGAGAGAAAGAGAAAGAGAGGGAGAAGGAGGGAGAGTGCATTCTCTCTCTCCCTCCCTCTCCCTTTTGCTTGTTTAATGTTTGAATCACTTTATTTTTTGCTTGTTTAGGAGAGGAAATGAGAGAGAAAGAGAGTGAGAGGGAGAGGAAGGGGAAGGAAATGAGAGAGGGATAGAAAGAGAAAGAGAGGGAGAGTGCATTGTATCTCTCCCTCTCCCTTTTGCTTGGAGGATGTTTAAATCACTTTATTTTTTGCTTGTTTAGGAAATGAGAGAGAAAGAGAGATAGAGAGGGAGAGGGAGAAAAAGAGAAAGAGAGGGAGAGGGAGAGGGAGAGGGAGGGGGAGGGGAAGGAAATGAGAGAGGGAGAGAAAGAGGGAGGGGGAGGGAGAGGGAGAGGGAGAGGGAGAAAGAGGGAGAAAGAGGGAGGGAGAGGGAGAGGGAGGAGGAGGGAGGAAATGAGAGAGGGAGAGAAAGAGAACGAGAGGGTGAGGGAGAGGGTGAGAGAAAGAGAGGAAGAGAGGGAGAGGGAGAGGGAAGGGAATGAAATTTAAGATAATATACGTATCGATAATGGTATGCAATGTGCTTTGCATACGGCCACGTACTTCATCAAAATTAACCCAAAATTATTGTTATAGAAGTGGAGATCCCTTAAATTGAGTATAGGATAATTTCTCTCAGGTCTTATGACTATGAGTAGAATTGATTGAAATAAATTTTATTACTATAGTTGTAAAATTTCATAGATGGCGCGCATTAATTTTAAAATGGATTACTTATACTCAAAGCCGAGATATAACAAAAAATTATCTACCGGGACAAACAAATCGTTGAGCATGATACAAGGCCGAGATATAACATCGGAAAATCTCTCGACTACTATATACAATGCAAGATTTATGGTCAACTTGCAAGTTGACGTACATCTCCAAAAAGCTATCCATTTAAGCCTCGTTTGCTGTAATGTAGATAAGATGGCAAACGAAGAAGGTCCTATTGTTCAAGACCGCGAGTCGTATCTTAATCAGCGTGTCCCATGTCCTTGCTCTCAATGCAAGTTGGCAATTAGACGAAAACGCCGATTGTCTATAGAACACGTACGACGATTTGGCGAGTTTCAACTTGAGATTATTGATCAGGCGATTGCAGATTTTCAGCAAACGGTATTTTCAAGTTAGCATTTTTCATGCATTGTACTCTCAAGCTAATTGAAAACCATACACAATAAGATTGGGTCTTGTTGGCAAATTTTGTGTCCAGGGGGGTGATGTCTCGACCCAAGGGGGAGTGCACCCTTTGCGGCCAATTAGAAGAGTTCGTGAACGTGCAATGGATGGATGGCAGGAGCCAATAGACCACTCGCAAGGCCCATCTATATCGTCAATGCCAGAGGAGACAGACAACCTTCCCGACTTGCCTACAATCTTGGAGCCTGAGATGGAGGCAATGATCGATGCATTGATTCCCATGGATGTTGAGACATCTGACCCGCTTAGAGAGGAAGCATCCATACCATTATATGATGGGTGCCGAGCATCTCGGTTGAAGACATTGCTTGCACTCTTAAGTGTGCAAGCAAAATACGGTTGGAGCGATACGAGTGTGACTGAGTTATTCAGGTACCTTGCATACAGACTTCATTGTTTTTTTTAAAAACAGTATTATTGTAAATATGGATGGATTTTTTAAGGTGTTTTATGATTTTTTCAGGTTATTGAAATATCATATATTGCCACCTGCAAACACCATGCCTGAGTCTCGTGATGATGCACGACATGTTTTACGGAAGCTTGGCATGGACTACAATAACATCCATGCATGTATCAACGATTGCATATTGTTTCGAGATGAATACGAGACTATGGAGACATGTCCAAAGTGTGGTGCTCACAGGTATCGACAGGACTTGCAAGGGCAGACCATCCCTCAAAAAGTCCTCAGACACTTTCCGCTCATCCCCCGCATAAACCACATGTTTCGCACGTCTGCCATGGCAAGCTTGACAACGTGGCATGTGCAGAATAGGTCTATGGATGGAGTGCAACGAATATCAGCAGACTCGCGCGCATGGAGCCACATTGACTCTACCTTCCCAGGCTTTGCGCGAGAGCCAAGGAATCTTCGGCTCGGTCTCGCCATGGATGGTGTGAACCCATTCGGTCTGCGCTCGACTTCTTACAGTGTGTGGCCTATAGTGCTTGTCAACTACAACATTCCTCCATGGCTTTCTACGAAGAAAGGACATCTCATCCTTAGCTTCGTCCATTAGTCGATGAGCTTAAGATTTTGTGGGAGGAGGGGGTCACGGTGCAAGATATGAGCAGGCGCGATGGTCGGCCGTCAGCCAACATTTGAGCCATTCTCATGTGGACGATGCATGACTTTCCGGGATTGGGAGAGTGCACAGGTGAGCAGACCTTTGTTCACGCCGGTAATATCTATATTTTATTTCATTCAATCAAGTATTCACTAGGTCGTGGATCGCCTTGCAGGTCTCGTTACCTCAGGTTATCATGCATGTCCATTGTGTGGGCCACAGTTAGACTCCCGAAGGTCACAAACCATGAAGAAGATGGTATATCAAGGACACGCCACTTTCTTGCCGGAGGATCATGAACTCAGGGAAGGTTTTCTTGGACGACCTCCAGCACGTATGAACGCTGCAAGCTGGTACGAGCTGAAAATGGTAAACCCGGAATCACATCCAAATGGAATGCGACGGTTCTCAGTTTTCTACGAGTTGCCATATTGGACCCACTTACAGGTCAACCACTTGTTGGATCCCATGCATATTTTCAAAAATGTGGGCAGCTTGCTATGGGACCACATCACAGGAAAGAGAGACACTATAGGGTCACGAATGGATTTAAAGGAGGTAGGTAAGATGGAGGCGCTTTGGCCGCAGTCGAGTGCTGAAGGGGGAGTGCAGCTTCCTCGCGCTCCCTGGGTTTTGTCTACCAAAGAAGAGCGCATTGTGAAGCAAGTAATCAAGTCTATCCGCACTCCGACGGGTATAATGCGTTCTCTCAGGTCCGCATTTTCTAAAGATGACCAAATGTCTGGGCTAAAATCCCATGATTGGCATAAGATATGTCAGGTTTGTGAACAGAATGGATTTTAATTAGCGTGGATATTTTGAAATTTGAAAAGTGACCATTATTCTTAATGCTTTCTCATTTGTGGCAGTTTGTCGTACCGATCGCGATCGCGGGATGCCTAACTCCAGAAATTCGCGGGGCCATTTACAAGCTGTCGACTTTGGTGCAATGGATCTCACAGAAAGAGATTAAGACGTCCTCTATTGAATCCGCAAGGCGGGGAGCAGTTGAGACGGTCTGTCTCTTTGAGAAATACCTGCCCACTAGCATGCTCACGATACAAGTTCACCTTCTTGTGCATCTTGTGGACGAAGTGGAGATTGCCGGACCTGTCCATACGCGATGGATGTTCTTCCTGGAGCGCTTCATGAAAACCCTGAAAGGCTTTGTGCGACAACGAGCTCATCCGGAAGGTAGCATGGCGGAGGGTTGGTTGGTGTCAGAGGCATTAGTGCATATCTCACAATGGCTACCAACGGTGGAACCAGACAATGAAATGCTATGGACGCTCAAGGACGATGACAGGCTGACTGGAGATGTGGTGGTTGGAAATGGGGTAGAAAAAAGAATGGATGCCTCAATGGAAGAGAAGGTGAATCGCTTTTGTATGTTGCACCATGCCTCCATGGATACGTGGCTTGCCAAGTACCAAATTGCAAGGCAAGATCGAGAGGAAGCGCGAGCTGAATTCCGACGCAGTACGCGTCACCGACCGATTCGATATCTCGAAGGCATGGAGGAGATGCCGCGGTTTATGTCAACACGATGGTTGCATGGAGCCTTGATCGCAGCATCCAGCGAAGGGGCAGAGGTCTCAATGGAGGAGTGGGAGTTCTCGAGGGGATGTAGTCCAAAGGTAATGAGGGGTTTAGAATGTGTCGTATCTGAATTTGTTTGCTACATCTAATTTGAGTGTTTCAATGTGCAGTACAAAATATATAGTGCAGCGTGGTCGCGCGGACGGCATTTTCGGGTGGAGCGTATTGACAAAATGCGCTCCACAATGGACTGTGGTGTCATGGCAAGGTTTGAGCAAGAGAGCCGGCGACGAGCAACGGATCCGAACACGGTTGTGGATGAGATGGAGTATTTTGGGAATTTGCAAAGTATTATTACGGTGGATTACCGTAGCTTCTCCATGATAATATTCGATGTGCAGTGGTTCAAAGTGGTACTTGGAGGAGCTGGCGCAACGGTTCGACGAGGTCCATCTGGATTTCTCGAAATAGATTCCGAAAAAAAATGGATGGATTTGCGCGACACCTTTGTGTTTCCGGCACATTGTGAACATGTAATCTTCTAGTCATTTGCTTGCTAATTGTAATACGACATGCTTTATGTCACAATGGTTTGAAGACGGTTTGTAAGTGTTTGTGAACAGGTAATCTTCTATCCAAATCCCCGACAACCTCGATGGTGGTATGTTATACCTTCAACTCCTCGAGGTGCGAGAGTATACGATCAAAGCGATGTTCCAGGCATAGATGAAGAATATATGCAAATAGAGGGATCGAAATTACAAGGGGTGGAGGCCACCGCAAGCTTGGAGCCCGCATCGGCTAACAATGATGGAAATACTGAAGTCGTAGAATTTTTTGAGAACGAGGCAGACTCGTTCTTTTGTAGTGACATGTCTATCGACCTTCCAGTGTATGCAGAGTTATGTCAGGAGATTAACATGGGACCATAGAATACTTCATTCTTGGAGAATTGTATTACTCAATTCGTTGTTTAGATCTTCCATAAAGGTAGATAAGATATGCATTTTAAGATGGATTTTTCAAAAATAATTTATATTAATGCGCTTTGTATAGTTTCAATTGATTATTCTAACATTATTTTTTATCTCTGCAGGTATCGATATTTTCAGGATGAGTCGAGGGATGAGCGATGAGGAGTTTCAGGAGATGATGGCACGTATGTCTCCAGATCAACTCGCGAGATTCAGAGAGATAGCAGATCAGGAGCTGTCTCGTTCTTCGTCAGGGCGCTCTGCTAGATCAGCTTCAGTGCTATCAGATGCTTCAGCTTCGAGCAGACGATCTCGACACTCGCGACTTGGGCCAGAGGGAGGGACTGCGACTGCAGGAGGATCAGGGGGGTGCTGCTGTGGAGACACGGACGCGGTGTCTCCGTCTCGTCGTTCAGCTAGAGCTCAGTCACCTCCAGGATTTGTCACACCTGTGGGGACGTCCACTCCAGTTACTCCGGCTTTTGCGCAGCCGTCGGCAGATGTCACGCCTTTTGGTGGCACTCCTTTTGGTGGCACCCCCTCTGGTGGCACTCCTTTTGGTGGCACCCCCTCTGGCGGCACCCCTTTCAGTGGCACTCCGGGAGAGGGTACCCCCGTCGGTACACCGGATGTTCAGGGGTCTCCTGGATATGCCCAGGAGCGTGGACGGAGATGGGAGAGGGCCTATACGAGGCACACTCCTAGGGATTATGGATACCTAGTGGATGGCAGGTCAGGAGCTATCATCATGAATGATGAGGGGAGGAGGGTGATGGCTCGCATGAGGGAGTTGTGCCAACAAGTTTTTCGGCACAACGTCCTGGATCATTAGAGGAACATACTGGAGGGGAGCAAGGAGTACATAGTAGCATCCTTGCATGAGGAGTTCCCGGTGCCAGCCGCAGTGGATAGATTCTCTACGGGCTGGATGATGGATTGCATGCGTGCATACATGTCACATAGACGATCCGACGCACGCAAGGCAATCAAGAGTGGGGCTCCAAAGCCCGAGTGGTTAGATGCAGAGGACTGGCGCCGACTGAGGGAGGAGGCTACAAATTCGCCAGGACGTTGGAGTCAGCAGCGGGAGGCGGCGAGGGCACGAATCGAGGCCGGATCAGTACATCATCTTGGGAGTGGCGGCCACAGGACATATTTGGAGGACTTTGTAAGTTTCTCTTTTGTTTTGCTTATTTGTTTTTTTGAGATGTTATTTGTACTGACAATCATGTTTCTAACAGTTAGTATTTTGTTTTCTTTGCAGCACTCCATTACAAATCGTGATCCGCAAGGCCTTGAGACTCAATATGCAGAGAGGCACGGTCTCAGATCATTGATCGACCGATTGTACAGACGCGGCGGCCCAGTAAGTCTCTCATCTTTCATGTCCGTAGTTACCATGAGATATTTGAATGCATTATTGTATGGTGGATTGATATGTTGTTTCTTTTTCTGCAGAATCCGTTTGATGCTCCTTTGCAGAGGGACGAGCTTTCGGGGGACGACGATTTGTAGCTCGCCCTCGGATCCTTAGCGCTCACATACCTTTAGTTTTTAGTCGCCCGATCTATGTAGACATTTTCTATGTATTAGTGATATTGTTTTATGATTGTACCAATCGCATTTTATGCGATATCATGTATTTATTTCATCTATCAGTTTTATGATTTCAGTATAGATTCTTTTTGTTTGCAAACGCTTTGTATGCAGCAGTGCAGAAACTATTTTGTATGGCTCTCATACAGCACACAGTGCTATATGTGGCAGGGCAGCTTGCTGCCCTGCCACAAATTTTTTTTTTTCTCTGTTACCGTCGCTATTTGCGTCGCAAATTTACTGCAGGCGTCGCTATTATCGTCGCTATCAGCGTCGCAAAATCTCTGCAATCGTCGCTATATGCGTCGTTATTTGCGTCGCTATATGCGTCGCCGACGCAAATAGCGACGCAAATAGCGACGATTCTATGGCGTCGTCAATAACGACGCTTTTTGCGACGACGGGGGCAAATTTTGTTGTTTGTATTTTCGTCGCTTTAAACGTCGCTATAAGGTCTATATCTTGTAGTGCACTATGTTATGTTGTACACAAATATTTTGTGCTACTAATCAATTTATTGGTTTGCATATTTGCTATTGCCATCATTATTATAGAGAAATATGTGGTTCAAGTCTCCATTGATGTGGAATTGATGAGTACTTGTGGATTAGTCAATGAGCTTCGAAACTAAAATATGAATTGCGTCTCTCGTGTAAGTTTCTCATTATTTTGCATTAGGCCTAGCACCTACAATTATTGACGTGGCAACGCTTTGATACACTATGGTATGTTGCACACAAATATTTTGTGCTACTAATCAATTTATTGGTTTGCATATTTACTATTGCCATCATTATTATAGAGAAGTATGTGGTTCAAGTCTCCATTGATGTGGAATTGATGAGTACTTGTGGATTAGTCAATGACCTTCGAAACTAAAATATGAATTGCGTCTCTCGTGTAAGTTTCTCATTATTTTGCATTAGGCCTAGCACCTACAATTATTGAAGTGGCAACGCTTTGATGTACTAATCAATTTATTGGTTTGTAGTATGGAGACTTTCGTTTGTATTGAAATAAAGAAGCGGTCATAGTAGCAATTATTGGAGATTGAAAGGTATATCTTAGCGAGTTTGGATTTGCTCAGCTTGTGGAGCTTCTCGAATTGCCGAATTTGAACTGTTGGATTTATTTAACTAAAATTTGGCATCTCTGGTGATCATGATGAGAAAGCAAACAAGACGGACCTTAGCGAGATTTCCATAACTGCCTTATTTTGACATGTTGGCTTTACTTAATCAGAAAAGGCCGTGCACGGTCTGGTAAAAGAAGAAGAAAAGTGTTCCAACTTCCAATTAGAAAAGGCCGTGCACGGTCTGGTTTTAAGCCTTTAAGGAGAGGTAGTGAGTGGGTTGTTACTAGTCCGAAGCGCGCGCTCTCTGTCTCTCTCTTTCTTCCAAGTTCTGTCTTCTCCGAAGCGCGCGCTCTCTGTCTCTGTCTCTCAAGTCTCTCTCTTTCTTCTGTCTTCTCCGAAGCGCTCTCTCTCGTCGATGGAACTGAACATCGACACTGAGGGTGGTCGCAGCATCTGCGGCTGCCAGCTGCTATTACACGATGCACATGGCAACGGTGAGTTAGAGGCTGGTTCTAATTGTTCCGCATGGTCCAAAGCCATGGGGTTCCTTCATCTCAGCGCTGTCTCCTTCGGCTTGCTGGCGGCTGTCAAGCTGAAGGTCTTCGACGTCCTCGCCGAGCATCACCCTCGCCAGCAGCTCTCCGCATCGCAAATCCTCTCTCACATCTCACCCTCTACCGCCGCCGCAACCTCCTGCTCTTCTCTGGACCGCCTCCTCCGTCTGCTCGCCTCCCACTCCCTCCTCACCTCCTCCGTCTCCCTCGTCGACTCCCCCACAACCTTAGTATATGGCCTCACCCCTGCTTCCGAATACTTCATACAAGACCATCCGCACGCATCTCTTGCCCCCCTCTTCCTTACAATCCACCACCAAGCCATCACGGAGTCGGGCCAACATTTCGCTGAGGCTATCCTAGGTGGCGTGTCTTCCTTCTTTGAAACCCATGGCCACGACCTTTTCACATATGCTCCCGATCACCCTGATTTCCACCAGCTCTTAAACTCTGCTATGATTAACCACTCCGAGCTACTCATGCGGTCCCTGCTTCGTGTGTACCACGGCTTCGACGGGCTCACCAGCATTGTGGATGTTGGCGGAGGTTTTGGGGCTTGCGTCAATGCAATTGTCGAAAAGTATCCTCACATCAAAGGCATCAACTTTGATCAACCGCACGTCATACAAGGCGCACCTACATATCAAGGTCCAACAAGCCACTCTCTAGGAGTAACACCACTGAGCCACTTGTGCTTCTATTTCAAACTAGTAGTATCATGCTAGTTTCATACAATGTGTCAGTTGCTTGTGTTGCTGTTTTCCCTTCGTTATGCTAGACCGAGTATATGTATGATTGTAGCAACTCACGACATGTCCATTTTGCTTCAACTCTAAACCTAACGGGTTCCACTTTCATTTTAGCTAGCATGGAACATGTACCTGGAGACATGTTTGATACCATCCCACAAGCAGATGCTATTTTTATGAAGGTATGCTATCACACTTTAGCTCTATGAGAATGATTTTCCGTGCTTTCAAGGATAAAAACTAACCTCTAGACATACTATGCACAATTGTAGTGGATTCTACATGATTGGAGTGATGAAGATTGTATCAAGATCTTGAGAAATTGTTATTTTGCCCTTCCAGCCAGTGGGAAAGTGATAGTAGTGGATGTGATCTTGCCAAACACACTTGACACTCATGTTAACAGTCGTCTTGGTTATAGTTGGGACCAATTGATGTTTTTATGCACTCGAGGAGGTCGAGAGCGCACCGAGACAGAGCTAAGGGAGCTTGCGCGGCTTGCAGGGTTTTTAAACGTCCAAGTCATTTGCAAAGTCAATGAGTTTAGTGTGATGGAGATGTATAAAGACGTACAGTATAGTTGCAAACCAATCGAGTGAGTTATCTACTTCTTATGTTGGGGCTCCTTAACACTCCCTCGTATATCTCTAGACTTTAGTTTGATATTCTAAAAGGGATCTAGCTTGAATATTCCAACTTGACAAAATTCCTCAGGCGCATCCTTTCAAATCTCTCAACTATATGTTTTGTTAAGAAAGGTGCTAGTTTATTAGGCTACTCATCTTCACGTGTGATATTTACGCCTGAGAAGTTCTATCCTAAAGTTCTATCCTACAGGCAAGTAATGTTATACTTATAAACGTTTCAATTCTACTATTTTCTTAATAATGAAAAAGCTCATGATTTATGGAGAAAAATGTGGCTATTGTTGAGATAATTCATTGTGCTTTTTCTTGAGGGCATTGAACTTTGTCAATTCTACAAATATTATGGTAAAGGGTTATAATAACATTTATGTCATTTCTTAATCTTGATAAGTATTCTAAGGATCTCCATAAAATATGTGTGTGCGAGTAATTTTTCAAGAAACAACAACTTTTCTCAACTCAAATCCCTTCAAAAATTTACAGTCAACGTTTGGTGGACCATTTCGAAGATGAATGTGGTCTAGCCTTCAACTCCATAATCTCCATTCCTTTATGCCAAGTCTAGATTGTCTCATCGCCAAATCCAACAAGACTTTGCAAAACTCCAATCATGATCCAAAAAGGAGCAACATCATGTGCAAAAGGCAACATAAATTGCACTACTAGAAAGCATGCAACATGGACATCAAAGAAACTCCAAGTGATATTGTACTTAGCAAAAGTGATGACTTGTAAAGAGACGATTTAAATGTTTTATTGGCCTACTACCTTTCAAATTGTAAATATGTAGAACAAATGTCTCGTTTTTCTCTTTAAATTATTTTGGATGGGCAATTGATTACCTCTCTACATGTTTCATGTTCCATTTATCACAAGGGGATTAATATGTAAATTAGTTTCCTTACATTATGGTTAGGTAAGTTAAGCTTGAAATCTCTATAAAGATTTGGCATGCTCCTTATTTTAGATCATTGTTCTTAAATTAGGAGAAATATATATCACATACATTTTACCATCTAAGTTGTCATGCTAATTCGATTCTTGCGAGCTGAAAGGGAGCAAGTGTAGCTAGCATTATTGGTGATATCATGGAGTAAAAAATATTGATTTGTACTTTTCTCAATGAGATTTGTATCATGTTTAGCCAAAGTCTAGGCCATTGTTTTCACATGTGGTCTTTTTAATTTTTCTCAAGTGCATTTAGTTTGGTATTTATGATAAACAATCTATTTCTTTTGTGAAAACTAAATGTGGAAAAAGTATGTTAATCACCACATAGTCATCACAACATGATGCACAAATCAATGTAAATTGCCATTGTAGTGATGATTGTAAGCTTTAGACTCATCTTTCTTTGACCTCTATATGTGTGTGTGTGTGTGTGTGTGTGTGTGTGTGTGTGCAAATAAGATTTATGAAGGTGAAAAGTCATCATAGAAGCACCAGGTTTTGGGTTATGATGTATTAATTAAATTTGATAGCTTTAGTGGTTGGTTTTCTTTTTGTCATGTTATGTCACTACAATATATAGATCCCACAGCGATGTTCAAAGCAAGGTAATTATTAATGTAGAAAATTACCCCCATCATCACTATAAATAATGATATATGTGCCTCTATAGATCCATTGCTATTTGCGCCATTATTTATATCACTATATATAGCAACACTTCACAATGTAGATATCGACAATTATAGAAGAGTATTTTGCAATACAAATAGTGATGGTTGTAGGTTATTTTATGTTGCAAATAGTGATGGTCACATATTTTTTTTTTCTTTGGATAGTAGGGCATACAACTCTAGCACCCTTCTAGCTATATTGGCTAAATAATATTCCATGATTCAAACATATGATGACCAAGCTACATGAGTCCTCACCTAGTAGGAGGTCCTGGTCCAGTTGTCCTAAGTTAGGTAGGTAGCAGACCACCACTAGGATGATCTCTTTGATAGAATTTTTAGCCAGTCCTTGTTCGAGCAATTGGTTAGAGACTTGCTTTGGATTTCTATCAGATTATGCTGGACCTATCCCTTGTGGATTTTCATGCCTTGATTTTTTCAGGGAATAGAATGAGAGTTGTGGACTATTTTGTTGTGTATTTTTGTATTAACTTGATGCTGTTTGTGGTTATGCATGTGTAGATCTATTCATGGGATTCAATGGACTGAGTCGCCCTATCTTGTGGTTGCTAATGAGAGCTAGATTTTAGGAGTCGATTTTGAGCCATGCTTGAAGCATTTGAGGCTATTTTAGAGAGCAAGAAGTGCACGGGAAGTGCCAATTCATGAAAAACCAAACAGTGGTGGATAATCAAGCTTGAGTTTTCCTAGATGCATTTTGATGTTAGGAATCCAACGCAAGTCTTGGTTTGTCGATCGGAGGTCGTTTGAACCCCATTAAATCCCCGCAAGGTTTGGCGTAAAAAAAGAGCTACTAGATTCGAGAGCCAAAAAGTGTGCAATGAAGGCCAAGATGATGGATTTTGATGCTTGAAGCTAGTTGTCTAGACGCATCTTGAATACGAGTCGATTCACCCATCCAAAATCAAAATATCCACTTGTAGGACAATGTGAACGCAAAAGGTTGAACCGATTATTTGAAAGATTTAAACCTTAGGCTTATTAAAAGAAGCTTAAACCAATAAAAATTTGATGAGAGGGGGGATGCAAATTTTTTTTGGGCCCTCTCAAAATTTGATAGATGTCTCTCCGATTCACATCTGTTTAGAGAGAGAGAGAGAGAGAGAGAGGGAGGGAGATTCTTGATCAGGGCAAAGAGAGGAAGAAGATGATTGTGATTTTGCTAATTTTTATGGAGGATTTCAAAATCTGGTTTTCCAGTATTTCTCGCTCGTCTCTCCTCTCGTCTTTGCAATTGTTCATATGCATCAATTCAAGAGAGAAGGGGAGGGTTGTAATAAAGAATCCAGACTAAATGATGATGTTGGAGCAATGGAGGACGTAGATTGGGCTTAGAGACTGCATCAACGGCAAAGAAGAAGTGTCAACGGCCTCCCGTCTATGAGGTACAAGCCTCTGAATCACGACTTCTATGCGTAAGTGAGTGGTTCTTTTGTTTTATGAAAAATGATTGAAAAAAGTGCTTGATTTTGTTTGTTATTGATTTTCCATGTTGCATTTTTCTCCAAAATATGAAAGAAAACCAGAAAATATGATGATATAATAATTTTTCACAAAACACGCAAAACCCACAAGTCATAGTTTTGATAAAAATAATTCCTACCACAAGCAAAGTAGAAATCATGCTTACCTTTATTCATGTGGATATATATGTCATAATTCTCAGGTTATCACATGGGCAAAGATGCCAAATTTTGTGGTTTGCTAGCATGTCGTAAATCTCCTAAGATCATTTTCCACAAGGCATGCATCCCGTGTTGTTTAGATGTTCATTTGATCGATGATGTCATCATGATAAGGAGATACTATAAATACAGAGATATATCATGAAATGAATCTTTTTTCAAGGCAATTCATTTTGAGCAATGTAAGATATAGCAATTTACATTTTGGTCATAGGTAGAATTGGTAGGCAATATGACTTAAGATCTTCACGAAAGGCTTTACATCATGGTGAACCTTTTTGATAACTTGCATATGTTTTACATAGCTCAATTTAGGAAAGGGTATGATGTTTAACCAATTTAATGTTTGCTATATGTCTTTTGTGTTTAGGAAATTATGATTCTTTGTATGGTTAAATAGTTAAATAACAATACATAGTTCTCATGATGACTCACATGGATGAATCAAATCTTAGTGTTAGTTTCTCAATATGATAACATAGTAGAAGCTTCATGTTGAGATTCTTTTGGATTCTAATATTCTCTCCAATAAACCACTTTTACAAATTTATTTTTGTTATTAGTAACCATGATAAGTATAATTCACATTGAGCTAACAAGTAAATCGAGGGCATTCCTATGGGGACTATAAGGTGCTCATTTCTCTCTAGTACTATTTTCTCTTCATTTGAAAACATTGATATATTGTGTAGAATATGGGTTGGCTACATAACAAACTATCACACTACAAACAAGATTCAATGTATTATACATTCATAAAAAACAAGTAATACCTAGGTGAGAAGTCTTTTCTTCTAGAGCTTTCCTTTGTACGAGATATTTAAACCTTTTCTTTTACCAATGCTTATTGAAAAGGGAAAGAAGAACAAGGATGACATGGGCATCAATTTGGTCAACTTGTTCCCTCCTATTTGACTTAATCTAAATGCTAATGTAGTGCAAGTGGACAAGATATTAAGAACTAATACTAAGGTTGTTAACACATAGCATGCACATAACCATATATTTTTAATGTCTAAATGTGAAAATATCCCTAAACATAAATTTTGGCAACTATAAACTAGGGTACTAGTGTAAACTATCTCAAAAAGTACTTGAAAAGGCTAGTTTTAGAGTGTAACTAAGGTAATGTGGTTCACAATACATAGAATCATTCTAGTTCTAGTATGTATATCCTAGGCTAGGAACCCAACATATTAGAATACTAAAACAAAAAAATGCATGACTTACATAAAAATACACAACATCAAGTATATTGCTACTCACATCTATATCATTTGAAAGAGGTTATGTTTTCTAATTACCAAACTAACATGCGTCACACACTTTATAAAATTTTGTAACTCTAAAATAGGCAACCTTGTAAGCAACCCTTTGGATTGTATTAATTTTAACCTTTGTACATTCGCATATCTAATACATTTCTGTCATATTTCAATGTATGCAATCACTCCTTTTCTTTAGTATTTATAATAGCATTCGTATTAGGAATTTCAATATCTAAAGTGAATATGTGATCAACTCTACTTCCTTTTGTGACCAACCTGCACTTATTATTAAAATCTTCCACAAGGTAGTCTTTTGCATTAAATTAAACATACAACCCTTGCTCTACCATTTGGCTAATAGACACTAAATTTTTTGTGATTGATGGTGTTGAGATATTTACAATCACACCTATTGTAGCCTCTTTGTATGAGACAGTTCTGGGTTTAGGACATGCAGACAGACTAAATCCCATATGCACAGAGAGGAAAACTGTAGCCATCCAACAACTATAAAGCATTGTACTTGACTACCACTTTTCATATAGAATGAATACAATGTCATGATGCTTTGTACTTTTAGTTAAGTGTCTTGTCTTTGTCAATCCTACACAAGATTGTGTTTATGAGTCCAAGCTTTCATCTTGGAACCTAATTCACTTGTGTAACAGTTGTGGTCTTCAGTCAATGTTATCATGAGTTTAGTTTATGCTTACAAGCTGCCATAGCTATGCTCTAGATCCTGCGTATTTTAACATGGTATCAGAGCTCAGCTGAGCATGGCCCAACTCTCCTTTCACTCCTCTTAGCTCCTTTCCATCTCAACTTAGCTCTGTTTGAGTAGTGGACCCTATCTCCAACTTCATTTGCATTCCTACCTTCAATGAACCTTCCATGGCAGCCATAGCCAACAACACCCTGTCAGCTTCTTGAAGCTTTCATATCTCTCTCCACATGTCAAATCTCTCTAAAATTCCTTCTGGAAAAGTGTTTTTCTACTTTCAAATCTCCTCACTGGAACCTCAATCATTGAGATTGGGCAACCATAGCTTTAGCATTGCCTCTTTTCAAAGGTGCTGCCATAACTGTGTCTGTGGACAACACCTACCTACCTCTCTTGGAGCAGCCATATCTCATCAACCACGCCAAATCTCTTCAAGATTTCTTCTTGAGATTGTTCTTTAGGTCAAGGCGCAACTTCTTGGCACAAAAATCAAGGATATTGATGTATACCATGCCCGGTATTTACATTTTCGCAAATCTGGGTGTAGTTTTGATAGCGACCAATTTGAAGGCTTAGATCTCTCAACTCGGGAAAAACGAGTTTCCACTAGTAAGGGTCCTCCTTCTTAAAGGGTTTGAGCAGATTCAACTTGTGGAGCTGGTGGGATCTCATTTACCAGTCTCGCTGGTCCCTGTTTTGACAGGATAGCCATAGCCACTTACCTTCAATGTCATTTTTCTTTCATTTTCTCTCTCTTTCCACTTAAACCAAGCCAAGGCCACTCTAATCTAAATTTTTTAGCAAGTATTCAACCATCAAATCAGCAAGGAGGGGAAGCTATGAAGAGTTTTTGAAGATCATCAAGTCAAACTCAAGCAACAAATATCAAATTTCAAACTAGTATCTTTTGATACTTCACTGTCATTGCTTGTGTCTTTTGACACATACAAAGATCAACTCATTGCTAGTTATTCTCAATCATTTGAAGCTAATTTCCATCATGGGAATGACCAAAATCAAGTATTTTATGAAGATGCTTCTCATGAAGAGTAACATTACTCTTGTTGCTCAATTCAACTACATGGAAGACTTGTTTATTCCGCTTGCAGGGATGGATGGATTTACTTGTTTTGAAGAGCAATCGATGAATTTATTTGAAGATTTTGAAGACATTTCTGCTACCTCAAAGACAATGATATCTTTGCTTGAGGGAGACATGGACATAAAGACTGATGCAACTATTACAAGCAAAGTCAATAAAGAAGCAGATCAAGAGGACCAAAAGAAGAAGAAGCAGAAAAATCAGGAAGACTTTGAAGTGGCAAAAAAAGTGAAGTACAAGTACAGAGAGCTAGATAAGAACTGCAATGAATCAAAGATCTATGTCAAAAGAAATGCTAAAAATCACAAGGGCCTCACAGTCCTTGATTCTATTTTTTACTGACTTTTTTAGCCTTGTATTGCCTAGCCTAAATGTCTTTATCATAAGCTTGTAAACTCCTCATGTAGCCTTGTACTGCAACCTCTGTAAGGCCCTTGCTACAGCCTCTGGATGACCATCATGTTTGTGGTACCCACACTTAGCCTTTTTTGTGACAGCCTCTGGTGTTTTGCCATGTTTATGGTGTGTCCACACGTTGCAGGTGTTACTTTCACTAAAGCCTCTACACACATTGTACTTTTTGGTTGTGATTGAGGAGGGATGTTGAGATATTTGCAATCACACCTATTGTAGCCTCTTTGTATGAGATAGTTCTGGGCTTAGGACATGCAGTAGATTGAATCTCATATGCACAGAGAGGAAAATTGTAGCTATCCAACAACTATAAAGCATTGTACTTAACTACCATTTTTCATATAGAATGAATACAATATCATGATACTTTGTACTTTTAGTCAAGTGTCTTGTCTTTGTTAGTCCTACACAATATTGTGTTTATGAGTCCAAGCTTCCATCTTGGAACCTAATTCACTTGTGTAACAGTTGTGGTCTTCAGTCAATGTCATCATAAGTTTAGTCTATGCTTACAAGCCACCATAGCCATGCTCTAGATCTCGTGTATTTTAATAAATGGGAAAGGAAGAGGGAGGGAGAGGGAGAGGGAGGGAGAGAGAAAGAGAGCGGGCCCACTACAACAGAAACGAGGCATAGACGTGCATGTTAGATGTGCAAAGTCGGGCACGTCTATCATTGCGTCTATATGTGCGTGTAAAAGAGAGTAAATAGATGCGAATTTTGCGTCTATATATCCGTGTAAATAGACGCCAATATAGATGTGCCTCTAGACGTGCAATTATTTAACCACCTGAAATTGGACTTAATATAATAAAAAAATCAGAGTTAATAATTATTTAACCACCTGAAATTGATTCTTGAGTATGCACGTGTGCGCATGATAAAAACCATAGAATTAAGAATACACATTGAATCATTGAATTAAAAAACCAGAGTTAATAATTATTTTTGCATTGCTCTCTAATGAATGGCAGTTCCTCCAGTTGACAAGCCTGATATAAGTAATGAGCGGCAAGAAACAGAAACCTTATTATACAATTAGTAGCAAGCATTGCAATATGTATCTCGTAATTTCTCTACTTGAAGATGATAAAAAATACTTCCTTTTTATTATGGAAAATTTAATTTAGCTTTAAACTTGACTATTGATTCTTGAGTATGCATGTGTGCACATGATAAAAACCATAGAATTAAGAATACACATTGAATCATTAAGCAATTTAAATATGTTACAGTGAATGATCCATCTCATCTTCAATGAGATCAGCCCTTGCTAAACTATCTACTTCTAGGTCTATGTTACCAAGAGGTAACGAAACAAATAAGTCTATCCCACTGTTAGATATGTTGCTATATTGCTCAATAACTTCATCAATATCATCGATAATCACATTATTGTCTTCTTCTGCGTTTCCTTGAGCATCCTCGCGAGGTTCATCTTGTACTATATCACACATATCATCCATTATGGTGTCATCATGTACATCATCATTAATTGTTGGACTGTCGTCTGCTATCTCCATGTCGATAATATTATCATATATTGGTTTTGAATGATGAGATATAGGGATGACACACCACCATCGGTTATTGTTTACCATTGGATGATGCACAACCTGTATTTGAAAAACAAAAGCAAGAAACTTAAATAATTATTATATTGTGTATATGTATCACATGTATACATATTCAAAAATTAGCTTTTACTTATATACCTGCTCGCATTGTTGAGGTAGTACTAATGTGTCATTCTTGTTTTGGTGAAATTTTGTAGAGTCAATGATTATAAAACCACTTGGATGACGTCTGATTGTGCAATGCTCACCATTTGTTACCACTTCTTTAAACCACTTCACATCCAGTACATATATAAAGAATCGTCTGAAGTCAAGCTTCAGAATATTTTGGATCAAGCCACAATAACCTTCCATGGTACCATTGGCATCCTCGAAGTGAGCAAGGACACCACAATCTTGGGTATTTCTCTTTTCATCTATACGTTGAGTTCAAAGATGTTTACCCTCACACCAAATAGAATTGAATAATGTGTAGTAAAAGATAAAAGATCAAACATGTCAATTATTTATATAAGATATAACTTATAGAAACAAATTAATTGATAGTATGTCTCACCTTTGATAAGCAACCTCGTGCGTATTCCCACTCTTCTTGAGATATATTAATTTCCTCCTCTTTTTCCATTCTCTCCATTTCCTCATGTAACCAATCTATATCAATATGACGTGGGAGCGCATTTAGATGATCTAGAAATGAGACATTACGTCCATATCTGGTACGAAATGCTTGTCTTTTGCTTTTTCTTCTTGCCCTTGCTTCATTATATCGTGTCACCCATTTGCTCATTACATCACTATTGAGCAGATAAAAACTATTTAACTTACGAAGTTCTTCTTTTGTTAGCACTTTACTCATTCCTTTTCCTTGAGGTATTATAGATGTCATCCTCAAGTCTTTGTCATCTTTCCATAGTCGTGGTTGAGAGGGATCCACTTCAGTAAGATATTCAGAGATATAAAAAAGGGATGATTGCACTAACCAACCCTCAGCCATGCTTCCCTCAGGCCGTGCTTTTTGCCTCACAAAATCTTTCAAGGTTTTCATGAAGCCCTCAAGAAAAAACATCCACCTTGCATGAACTGCCCCACAAAGTGCGATCTCATCAATCAAATGTACGAGTAAATGTAATTGAGTAGTCAAAATGGATCGAGGAAAAATTTCCTCCACCAAACAAACCACCTCAACAGATAATACTCGAGCATCTTGCAATGTGTTTGGATCAATTTCCTTCGAGCTCACGTATCTGTCAAGATGTATTTGAGAATTGTTTATTTTTGTGTAGAAATTCAAAGATATATAATGAAAAAATACAATGTATACACACCTCACAAGCTCTCCCATCTTGTAAATGATATCACGTACATCTTTGGATACACAATGGGATATGCTAGTAGGAAGTACGAACTGAATGTAAACAATATTCATAGATCAAATGATTAGTTGAGGAAAAAGTCATCATATCCCAAAGTTTACACATAGTTACTCCACTAATTACTATATTCATGGTTAGAGATACCCTTACTTGAATTATTTTGTGCCAATCGTGGGACTTCAAACCAAATAGTTGCTTCACACCTCTTTTCTTTTTCTTTATAAAGGCTCCCTTGAGACATCTCATACATCCTCTGGGTGTTCGAAAGCTGCATATTTGTTCCTTCACTATTTTTTCCTCGTTCTTTGACAACATCCAAGGTGCATGGGGTAGCTCAATCTTTCCTCCGGATCTAATGCGTGACCAAGCTCATTTCATGCGACCAATGTTACGTAAATACTCCCTTACATTGACTAAATCACGAGCCCCTATCAAGTGATCCCATAATGTAGATACAACATTTTTGAATATGTGCACGGGGTCCAATAGGTGATCGATCTTGAGTTAAGTCCAGTACAGAAGATGAAAAAATATAGAGAACCTAACAAACAAACAATATATTATGTAAACAATTCATCATGCTAAATACTTTAAAGTCAATCGAGAGAAATGCACTTCTTACCAACTCATGCCGAGTGGAGGGTGGCTGTCGGCATTAATCCATCTCTCCTTCCAACCTCGAATGGTTAGAGATTGTGGAGTCATTTCATTAGTAGGGAGAACATATTTGGGATGGTCAATAGGAAGAAATCGATGATGATTGTCGTAGATAACCTTCTTTAAACGTGCCGACCTAGAGGAAACTAGAGAGGGACCGCAAATAGGACATGCATGATATCCTGATGTGGTTAAACCTGAACAAACAAGTGAATTAATAAAATGCAATTGATTCAAGTCTTTAATTTCAAATATAGAGTTATATACATGTACCTGAACACTCTCTGTATCCTGGAAAGTCATGCATGGTCAACAACAACATGGCCTTCAATGTGAAATCTCTAGAGGATGCAGATGCACTTGTATCTTGCACCTCAATACCTTCCCATAACATTTCTAACTCTTCAATCAAAGGCTCTAAGTAAATGTCCATGTTTTTTACCTTGTGCTTTTCAGGAATCAAAAGGGACAACATTACATGTCCCTTTTTAATTGCCATGGATGGAGGAATATTATAGTTTACCAATACCACTGGCCATACACTGTATGATGTGCTTTTGATGCCAAATGGATTGATTCCATTCATATCTAAACCAAATCTCAAATTTTGTTGGCTCTTCTTTGAAAACGGGCCACAAATTATCTATATGTTGCCATGCCGCTGTGTCTGCAGGGATCCTTCATTTTCCATCACTTGAATGATGACTAGCATGCCATGACATGAGCTTTCCAATAGGCTTACACTTGAACATAAGTTTTATACGTGGAACAATCGAAAAATGTCACAAAACCTTAGGAGGCACATCCATTGACTTCATCTCCACTTTGTATCTTGATTTGCCACAAATAGGACACTCTCGTGCGAACTCATGAATCCCATGAAATAAGACACAATCATTGACACATGCATGGATCTTGATATAATCAAGGCCTCCGAGAGATGTCAAGTAATGTCTTGCTTGCTCTCTCTTAGTTGGAAATTTGTTTTCTTTTGGAAGAATTTGTGATAATAACCTACATATATTTTTAAAAGTGAGTTAAAAAACCACCAACATATATTTCTGTCTGATTTCAAAATAGAACAATTAATATTATGATTCATAAGCCAAACTTAATTGAAACCTACTTCAATAACGCATCCAAACTGACATTACTCCATCCATAAATTGTTTGCAAGTTAACTATCTCGAGGGATGCACGAAGAACAGAGTACGTACAACCTTCATACAACGGAGTAGATGACGCTACGTATAGTGGATCATCTGGCTTCGTAGAGTGACCTTCTCCCTGAACCGGTTGCAAAAATAGATGGTGTACCATGTTGTCCAAAATCTCATCCTCTACGACTTGATGGGGCATTTCATGAGGGCTACTATCATGGTCGTGAGTCTCCACTCTTCTTGAAGACTCTGCATCCTGCTCAACTACAAAAGGGAGTTTCATATACGTTGATATATATTGAGTAACATAGACTAGCAATCTTAGTGTTTAAAAAAAACAATGAATACTGGTGATTTTTCTCGGTCACATTCTCCATACAAGCTGAGGTGTAACATTGCAACTCGACGTGTTCGAAAAATACACCCTCGACAACGATCACACATGCATTTAATTTTTTGTCGTAGCCATGCATCTCGATTATGAAGACGTAATGTTTCATCCTCACTTGAGGATGTGCTCGTTGACTCATCAGCATGCACCGCACTAGGTGATGATGACGACATGATTAAACCTAATTCATGACAACATCAAAATATTTGTCATTCATATGTTTACATAAAAACTTCAAGCTGACATATTAATTATTCTAAGATCTTAATTTTAAATACACAAAACTCATCATAAATACATTAAAACTTATGATAAGAATTCACTATCAAAACTTATCTTAAAAACTAAAAATTATGATAAAACCTAAATGTGTGTCTATATTTGCGTTTACGTACGCGTCTAAATTAGCGTCTATTTGCACGTCTACGTTCGCGTCTATACGCGAGTTTATAAAAACTTAGACACACATATACACGCCAAAATAGATACACACGTTAAAATTCAAAACATACTTAAATCATTTCTTTTCAAACTGTGCCTTTCCTTTCCTGCGTTTTTTGCGGTTCTGAAGCTCGAGTTTAGCCGACATGCAGTAACTTCATGCCTCACCTAGTCTCTTCATGCCTCACCTCCTCATGACTCACCTCTTCTTTCATTTCAAACACACAAGAAGGGAAAAAGGAAAGCCAAGGAGAGGAAGAAAGAGAAAACAAGAGAGAGGAGAACAAGAGGAAGAAGAAGCAGCAAGCAAGCAAGCAAGCATCAAGGGAGAGTAACTTACCAAGGAGAGGAAGAAGGAGAAGGAAGAAGTGCCACCACTCGCCATACCAAACACCCAAGGTGAGTCCTCTTTCTCTTTCTCTCTCTCTCTCTCTCTCTCTCTCTCTCTCCTCTCTCTCTCTCTCTCTCTCTCTCTCTCTCTCTCTCTTTCTCTCTCTGTGTATTAGGATTTCTGATTGCATTATGTATTGTATTTTGTAAATCATGAATGGCAGTCATCGGACTGAAATCAGCCGATTGAGCGCGTCTGCCAGTGCATCTACATTTCAGTGCAGACGCAGGGATAGACGCGAAGGCTTTGACTTCAGAGTCGCATCTCCAGGCGCGTGTACTCTGCAGTCTACACGCGATGATACACACATGCGCTAGAAGCATTGACCTAGAAACCGCGTATGACAGCGCGTTTATACTGTATCTCAGATGCGGATATAGACGCGCTTAGGACAGAGGGTTGACTTTAGGGACACGTCTGAGAGCGCGTCTATCTTGCAATTTAGACGCGGTTATACAAGCACCAACGCCAGCTCTGATAAAAAACAATTTTCATTGCCTAAACAATATATTTTTGCATTGATGAATGTGACCAATCCCATGTTTGTGTTTATCAGATTTCTTGTTTATGAGAAGCATTAGTACTTAAGTTTTATGCTCAATGTCTAAAGAAAGCTAGATTATTAGCACTTTCAAGTGCCATGAGCATCCATGTATTTTTTCTATGTGAGCATCAAAAGCCTTCTCTTACATAATGATTCTAGGCTCACTGAATGATTTTTCATAATTAATGTTGGATTGGATCAAGGATTATGGCTCTTTGAAAATGTTTAGGTGTGGATGAATGTAATATATGATTTTTTGTATGCAAATAAATTTGTCTTTTTCCTATGTCTTTTTTGTAGATGTCGCATACTGGTTCATCTAGCAATGACCCGGATTTGGATCGCATGAATGATACATTGGCCTTGTTCGGTAGGGGAGTCAATGCCTTATCATTATCCTTGCTTCTTATCCGAGCGTATGATGAACCATCATCAAGAGCCTTTGTCTCTAAACGAGACTCGGAAATAAATGGTTGACCAAGAATGATTGGATAACTGCAAGAATCTTGAACAAAGAAATGAAATTCATCTTTTACGTTACCAATAGTAACTTGTACATAAGGACATGCTGCATAAAGATCGCCAGAAGAGTTATTGGCTGCCTTCATGCGCCACCCTGGGTCCACGTCAATGGGCCATCCACCATTCTCATAGAGACTTCTTGACATAACATTAATTTCTGAACCATGGTCTATAAGGGCAATGCATGGAGTTTCTTTCTCACAAATTTTAACAACAGTTTCAGTAGTCGCCCTTGCCCAATGGGTACGGGGACTACTTGGAATAAAGTGAGTTTCACTTTCTTCCTGCATGTTGTGAAGAAAAGTCTCTTTCTTTTGCATGGGCTGCACTTTAGATTGAGAAGTTTCCACCATTATGGCTTCTTCAGCTTCTACTTCATAAATGTCTTCATCTTTGGCTTCTATGGCTGCAATCAATTCTTTGATTGCCTCCAATCGAATTCCTTGAGTTTTCATCTTTTCTTCATCCTGCAAATACACATGAAGTACTTGCAAAAAAGCATGTATAGATTCTTCAGTTTCCTCACCAACATATTGTCTTTTTCATTTAATTACATCAATTATTACATCATGAAATCCTCGTTTTGCAATACCGAGAATTTCACCTAATGTAAATTCAATTCTACTTCTAAGAATCCTTTCTTTTAGGATCAGTTTAAGATCTGTTGCGGTCTCTATGTCTGACTGCAACTTGTAACTAGGATGTTTGCTTTTTCTTTTTCCTTCTGTCTTCTTTGCTTGAGGGGCATCTCCCATGTCAAATTCTGGTGGTGGCGGATTTTCAACAGCCTTTTGTTGGTCTGGTTTGCTTCTTGTTATGCGTTTAGTCGGTCCTGAAGAAGGACCGTCAACATCTTCTTCTCTTTTCTTCTATCATGGCTTCTTGATTATTAATTTCAACTAGTCAGGAAAATGCTGAAAATGAATCCACAGGCTTGGACCATCCGGTTCTTCCTCGAATACATTGGCTGGTAGTGGTTAAATCATCCTTATTTGCCTTGCCTTGCTCCATGCGTTCCAAGGCCTGCGTCCACACTTTAGATTTTGCATTAGTTTTACATGCTTTAACAATTTCATTAGTCAGCTCAATTTGCAACCCATAAGTTGCAGCATCAACAGCTGCATAGGCTGTTCTTGTTGCCAAATCCTCCAATCTTTTCTTCATGCCGCCGTTACCGAAGTTTGGCTCAAGAGGAAGCCCGGTTTTGGTCGCATGAATTTTGCCATCCTTCCAAAAGACTAATTTTTGTGCTTCGGCTTCACGGAATGCTCCACACTCCCTCTTGTCATGCTGAAGGCTGTCACACCAAATGCAACGTCTTTTAAAGCCTTCTCATGCAGGTCTTTGGGCGGATGACCGACCCCTTTTTTCTACTTTAACATCAAGCCTTTCTACTTTAGAATTAATTTCTGTTAAATTAAGATGGAGATCTCGCATGCTTTTAATTAACTCATCCATGACATTCTTCTTTGGAGAAGGAACATCAGAATTTCTTGGTTGCTTGGCCATAGAGACAGGAGGTCGAGAGGCTGGAACAGGCTCCTTCATAGAATCAGTTGTTACAGGGGTTGAACCCCATCTTAGGCGCAATCGCTCTCTTTGAGCAATCATATTAACTGCTTGAGTGACATTACTCCAAGCAGTCTTTAGTCCCGACTCAGAGTCAGGGTCTTCAAGTCGATCAGTCAATTTCTCCTGAAGAGAAGAATCTGCAGCTTTTAAAAATAACTCAATCTTTTGACTTTCCATACCTTGTTGGTCATTAGGATCTAGTTGGGAAAATTTGCTTTCAAACTCTCGATGAAGAGCAGTAGATAGCAGTTAGACCCTTGTTGGGCCTTTCAACCCATTCAGTGAAGATTTTCTTTGTCATAAGGCCAGAATCTTCAAGGAAAAATTCTTCTCGAAGAGCCTTTTTGAACATAGTCCATCCAGCATCTTTTTGGGAAAGACCATGAATTCGGTCCTAGAGGCCATGCACAGCTAGGTAGGCAAAGTAACGGCTCCAGGCATGTTGAGGAACTCCAAAGAAGACCATCTTGTCAATGTAGAGACGGATAAAAGAGGATACATTTTGCCCATTAAATTGCTTGAGCTCATGCCCAACTGCTTCTAAGGCCTTAATGGCAGTAGCATCAATCCGCTCTTCTTCTTGTCTCCGTTGTTGTTGCAATTGCAACTGCTGCTGAAATTGCAGCTGTTGTTGTTGGCTCTCTTGCATTAGATGAACCAACTGTTGAAAAGCATCTCCTCCCGAGCTTGATGATTCTCCCATTGGACTTCTTCTTCTGCAGCGGACCTTCATGTCGAGTTCACCACTGTCGTCGCGTTAAGAGTTGGAGGTCTACCACCGGGGCTTTTAGTGTAGAAGAATGGTTTGGGATTCAAGATTCAGAAAGGAAAATGGATTGGGTTTTAATAAGATTCGGGAATTTGAAATAGTTTGGGTACGGAAGAGGAATTCAAGCCTTCTCACTTTGTACTTAGCATACATGAACAGAAGGGATAAGACTAACTTGAATACATCAAATGCTTCAGGATACATACATCATTTCATAAAGGATATTTTCAGATTTCCAATTCATTTATGAATGTCAAATGCAAGCTCTAATGGCATTTATTATATGTACAAAGATGGATTTCAATCCTTTGGGACAAGTATATTGATGCTAGAATCAAATACATCCAAGATTTGGGCCAAAGATGCATGAAATGGATTGAAAATGAATAATTTTAGCTTCAGCCCTATTTTAAAACAGAAAATTCCAGCCCATAAACATATTCAAAATGAGTGCATAAACTCAAGAAGAAGCACTCTTGATCATCTATGAACAATGTCCTGAAGAAAAGAGGTCATTTTCCTTTATTACAATCATGAAAAACCCATGTTTGCTCATAAAAATGGATCAAAATAGTGGGCTGCCCTGTTTATGACTGGTTATTCCAACCCATAACAGTCCATAAATCTTCAATATCCTCACCCTTTGCTTGCCCCAAAGTCACTCAAGTACTTGGGCACAAGTCGGGCTTCATTGGACCAAGAATAAGGTAGAGAAGATGAGAGAAGTCGTGCATAAGAGCAGGCTGAATACTCTTCTCTCAGATTTCCCCTCTTTTATAGACAGTTTCAACATGCATTTTTGTCAGACCAAAGAGGCATAGAAGAGGAGCTCTCACCAAGTTATCATCTTCAGTTTGTTGGCATGTTAATCTTCAGTTTGCATGCTCCATTCCATGCATCTCAGCTCCAGCTTTCTCCCAGTTTCCCTCAGGCAGAGCAACCCGCATTTTGCACCGAAAATCGCGGCCTGCTCTCTGCTCCAACCCTGGTCACTTTTTGACCAGCCTAGGTCACTTGCTGGTCACCTTAGTCAGTTACTTTTGGTCCCGTGTGGACCTAGTGGACTTTTGACAGTTTTTGGCAACATTTTTTGGGTTTTTGTCCATATTTTTGTACCTGAATTAATGTGATTTATCCAGCAGACTGTCAATTACTTCCAGATGTCCAAGTTTTAGGTTTCCATAGACTTATTTTTTATAAATGTACATGGTATGTCTGCAAATTATATGCTAAATACAAAAGAACTTATATAACTAAGGTAGATATTGGATAACAATGCCTAAAAATATCTCATTTAATTCCCAGTGAAACTCTTTTGAGTTCATAAGAATCCCATGATTTATATCATGGACAGTAAACTCTTTGACAGCGCAACTACATGGCTTCACTTCTATGAGGAGGGTCTCATCACTGAGGACTAATACAACTGGGCTATGAGGATTCGACAACCAGAGGAGGTATGTTTTTCTTACTTTCCTATTAAAAGTATAGCTAATTATAACTTTTTCTCCACCATGTCTACGTAAGCATAGTAAGGAGGGGGATAGCGATGCTAGTAGCCATGGTGGTGCTAGCGAAGATGTTTCTTCTTCAGATTCGTAGAGGAGCACCATACCTCCTCTATGGCCTTGTTTTCTTGTATATGTATTATCCATCTTTGAGCCTACTACTTGCGGCCACGCTTTAGGTTGCAAGCACTTAAACTTCCCATGTAAATGCTTTTGATCTATAATGAATACATAGACTTTTATTTTCAATTCTCGTGCTTTTAGATCCATTGTCTTTTTCCCAAATGCACAATCTGATATATGGGAGGAGGAAAAAAAAAACAGAGAGCATGTGGTTGCAACCATATGCTCTCTGGTTTTTTTTTTCAGTTCTATTTTGCGCGTCTATCCGCGCGTCTAAATTGCAAAAAACGCGTGTTTATAAGCACAACTAAAATGCAAAGTACACATGCTCATACACGCACTAGATAATTCAAATTTAAAAACGAAATTAAATATATTTTTTAAAAAAATGAGATTTTTTGTTTTCTGTTCGTGTCTATGAGTGCTTGTAAAAGCACGTCTATGGGCGTGTCTATATGCCCGTCTAATTTGCCAGATAGATGCGCTGGTAGGCGCACAGAATAAATTAAATAAATAGCAATTTTGGTTTTTTAATGCACTTGTATTCATACGTGTATATGTAAGTCTGTTTCGCGTCTATTTTTGCGTGTAAATTCCTTTATATATGCGATTATAAACGCGAAGCTGTAGACGCGCAAATAGACGGGTGGATAGACGCGCCTGTAAGATTTTCTCTATATTCAAAAATCGCGTCTAAAAGTGCATCTAAGAGGCATTTTTGTTGTAGTGGAGGGAGAGAAAATGAGAGAGGAAGAGGGAGAGGGAGAGGGAGACATTAAACATAATAGGGAAATGAGAGAGGGAGAGTGAAAGGGGGAGAGGGAGGGAGACATTAAACATGATAGGGAAATGTGAGAGGGAGAGGGACAGGGACAGGGACAGGGAGAGGAAGAGGGAGAGAGAAAGAGAGGGAGAGGGAGAGGAGAAGAGAGAAAAAACATTAAACATAATAGGGAAAGAGAGAAAGAGAGGGTGAGGGTGAGGGAGGGAGAAGAAATGAGAGAGGGAGAGGAGAGAGAAAAAAAATGAGAGAATGAGAGGAGAGAGAAAAAGAGAGAAAAGATGTTAAACATAATAGGGAAAGAGAGAAAGAGAGGGTGAGGGTGAGGGTGAGGGTGAGGGAACGAGAGAGGGAGAGGAAGAGAGAAAAGGAAATGAAAGAGGGAGAAGAGAGAGAAAAAGAGAGAAAAAACATTAAACCTAATAGGGGAAGAGAGAAAGAGAGGGAGAAGAAATGAGAGAGGGAGAGGAAGAGAGCAAAAGGAAATGAGAGAGGGAGAGGAGAGAGAAAAAAATGAGAGAATGAGAGGAGAGAGAAAAAGAGAGAAAAGATGTTAAACATAATAGGAAAAGAGAGAAAGAGAGGGTGAGGGTGTGTGTGTGTGTGTGAGAGAGAGAGAAAGAGAGAGAGAGAAGGAAATGAGAGAGCGAGAGGAGAGAGAAAAAGAAATGAGAGAGGGAGAGGAGAGAGAAAAAGAGAGAAAAATCATTAAACCTAATAGGGAAAGAGAGAAAGAGAGGGTGAGGGTGAGGGAGGGAGAGGAAATGAGAGAGGGAGAGAAAGAGAGAAAAGGAAATGAGAGAGGGAGAGGAGAGAGAAAAAGAGAGAAAAATCATTAAACCTAATAGGAAAAGAGAGAAAGAGAGGGTGAGGATGAGGGAGGGAGAGGAAATGAGAGAGGGAGAGAAAGAGAGAAAAGGAAATAAGACCTTACAATAAGCTCATCCTAGGCTCATAGGGGTTAGGTTGATCCTCAACAAACCTAAGGGATATATGGTTAGAGAACCCTAGCATACTTGCGCCTCCTAGCATAATAATCTTCCTACAAAGAGACCTCTCATACATGGGGCTTGTCCTAGCCTCCACCACGCAAGTATACAACAAAGGAAATCAACCTATCAATTAGAAAAACATTCATTTTTCATAACGTAAATCCAAAAATAACTTTGGATATTCCATAAAAATCAATCTCTTCTTAAAAAGACAAATACAAAAAACTAAAACAACATCATTCATATGCTTCGCAAAAACTAAAATAGCTTCACCACAAGATCTCTTAGGAAACTCATATTCAACTATCAATTTTAATTAAAAAGTATAATATAAAATCACTTGCAAGGGAGGATGCACTTTTATCATTAACCCTCTTTCATCCTTAGAATAGTCTTAGAAACAAATTTCTGCTCTAACAAGCATATATTTGAGCATAATAACTATTTTAAGGTTTATTCTATGAGTAGTAGTAGTATATATGCAACCATCAAGCTAGAGATTATGCTTTGGTATCTGTAGAGATCCCAATCTCATGCCCTCATAGAGATTGTAGTGTGCAATAGTGTGGAGAGAAGGTGGGTGAGTTGTAAATGGTAAAGGAAAATTCTATTGATGATGGAGAGAAGATGAGGTGAATCACCAATTCTATTCTTAGTGAGTGCAACCTACCCATAGTATGGCATCCATGACCGATTGAAATCAGTAAGACTTTGAAATCCTACCTCGAGTATTATAACTATTGTTTTGTGGTGGATTTTCTTGCCATAATTCAATGTCAATTTGTGCTTGTGTTTTCCACGGTGTGTTGACTATGGGTGTCAAATGCTCTAGTTGGATCTCTCTCTCTTTCTTCTCTCTCTTCTCTCAACCCTTCTCTCTCCCTCAATCTTTCCTCTTTCTCTCTTCCTATACTCTCCCTAAATCCTTCTCTCTCCCCTATCTCTTTTCTCTCTCTATCTCTCTTTCTATTTCTACCTCTCTCACTTCTCTCCTCTTCTTCTCTTACTTTACTCTCTCCCTAACTCTTGTCTCTCTCTTCATCTCTATATAAGTAGTCATAGTCGTAGTCGTAGTCATGGTCATGGTTGTGGTTGTGGTCGTAGTCGTGGTCATAGTCATAGTCGTAGTCGTGGTCGTGGTGGTCGTAGTCATGGTCGTGGTCATGATCGTGGTCATGGTCATGGTCATGGTCATGGTCATAGTCGTGGTCGTGGTCGTGGTCTTTATAGTTGTAGTCATGGTCATGGTTATGGTCGTGGTCGTGGTCGTGGTCATGGTTGTGATCGTGGTCTTGGTCGTGGTTATGGTCGTCGTGGTCGTGGTCGTGGTCATGGTCATGGTCGTAGTCGTGGTCGTGGTCGTGGTCATGGTCGTGGTTGTGGTTGTGGTCGTTGTCGTGGTCATAGTCGTAGTCGTGATCGTGGTCATAGTTGTAGTTGTAGTCATGGTCATGGTCATGGTCGTGGTCGTGGTCGTGGTCGTGGTCATCATAGTCATAGTCGTAGTCGTGGTTGTGGTCATGGTCGTAGTCGTAGTCATGGTCGTGGTTGTGGTTGTGGTCTTCATCGTAGTCGTAGCTGTAATGGTTAAAGAAAATGAGAGAGGGGGAGAAAGAGAAAAAAAAAGAAGGAACGAGAGAGAGGGAGAGGAAATACATACTGCATAATAAAGAAAGAGAAAAAGAGAGAGAGATGGAAGGAGAGGAGAACAATTTAAGAAAGAAAAAAAGAATGATAATAAAAACAAATTGTTTGTCGTAACATAGGCAAAATGGAAAACGATGAAGGTCTTGTTGTTCAAGATCGCGAGGCGTATCTTAATCAGCGTGTCCCATGTCCTTGCTCTCAATGCAAGCTGGCAATTAGACGAAAATGTCGATTGTCTATTGAACACGTACGACGCTTCGACAAGTTTCAATCTGAGATCATTGATCAGGAGATTGCAGATTTTCAACAAACGGTAAGAAAAGTTAATATCAATCATGCATTGTACTCGCAAGCTAATTGAATACCATATACAAGAAGATTGGGTGTGGCTGGAAAGTTTTCTATCCAGGGAGGTGATATCTCGTCCCAAGGAGGAGTGCACCCTTTGCGACCAATTAGAAGAGTTTGTGGGCGTGTGATGGATGGAGTGCATGAGCCAATCCACCACTTGCAAGGCACTACCCAATCTATACCGTCAATGCCAGAGAAGATAGGCATCCTTCCAGACCTACCTGCAATCTTGGAGCCTGAGATGGAGGCAATGATCGATGCATTGATTCCCATGGATGTCAAGACTTCCAATCTGCTTAGAGAGGAAGCATCCATACCATTATATGATGGGTGCTAAGTATCTCGCCTGAAGACACTTTGTGCAAGCAAAATACGGGTGGAGCGATGCGAGTATGACCGAGTTGTTCAGGTACCTTGTGCGTACGCTTCATTGATTTCTTTTTGACACTATTATTAAAAACATTTGTGTTTTTTCAAGGTGTTTTATGATTTTTTTAAGGTTATTGAAATATCATATATTACCACCTGCAAATACCATGCCTGAGTCTCGTGATGATTCACGTCATGTTTTACGAAAGCTTGGCATGGACTACAACAACATCCATGCATGTATCAACGATTGCATACTGTTTCGAGGAGAATACGAGACTATGGAGACATGTCCAAAGTGTGGTGCTCACAGGTATCGACAAGACTTACAAGGGAAAACTATTTCTCAAAAAGTTCTCAGACACTTTCCGCTTATCCCTGACATAAACCACATGTTTCGTACGTCCAGCATGGCGAGCTTGACAATGTGGCATGCGCAGAATAGGTCCACAGATGGAGTTCAATAAATATCAGCGAATTCACGCGCATGGAGCCACATTGACTCTACATTCCCAGGCTTTGCCCGAGAGCCAAGGAATCTTTGGCTCGGTCTTGTAATGGATGGCGTGAACCCATTCGGTCTGCACTCAACTTCTTACAGTGTGTGGCCTATAGTCCTTGTCAACTACAATATCCCTCCATGGATTTCTACAAAGAAAGGACATCTCATCCTTAGCTTACTTGTCCCTGGCCGCTACAAAGTAAAACATATGGACGTGTATCTTCATCCATTAGTTGATGAGCTTAAGATTTTGTGGGAGAAGGGGGTCACTGTGCAAGATATGAGCAAGCAGGATGGTCGATGGTCTGCCAATATTCGATCCATTCTCATGTGGACAATGCATGACTTTCCGGGATTCGGAGAGTGCTCAGGTAAATAGGCTTCCATTCTCGTTGGTAATATCTATATTTTATCTCGTTCAAGTTTGTATTCACTAGATCGTGGTGTTGGAACAGGTTTGGTTACCTTAGGTTATCATGCATGTCCATTGTGCAGGCCACAGTTAGACTCTCGAAGGTCACAAACCATGAAGAAGATGGTATATCAAGAAGGTGGCACCCCTATAGGTGCTACTCCGATAGATATTACCCCAGTCAGTGCATCGGATGTACAGGGGTCTCCTGGATATGCCCAAAATCATGGACGAGGTGGGAGAGGACCCAGCTTAGGCATACCCCAGGGGGATATGCCTATCTTGTCAATGATAGGTCAGGAGCCATCATCAGGAATAATGAGGAGAGGAGGGTGATAGCTTTCATGAGAGAGTTGTGCCAACAAGTTTTTCGGCACGTCTTAGATCATTGAAAAAAAATACCAGAGGGGAGCAAGGACTACATAGTAGCATCCTTGCATGAGGAGTTTCCGGTTCCAGCCTCAACAGATAGATTTTCTACGGACTGGATGATGCACTGCATACGTGCATATATATCACACAGACGATTAAACGCACGCAAGGCACTCAAGAGTGGGGCTGCAAAGCCCGAGTGGTTAGATGCAGACGACTGGCACCGACTGAGGGAGGAGGCTATAAATTCTCCAGGATGTTGGAGTCAGCAGCGCGAGGCGACGAGGGCACGACTAGAGGTCGGTGTCATCGTGTTGGGGGTTGAACGTCTTCCACCAAGGTTTAGAGCAGAAGAGGAGTGTGGGACTCAAGGTTAGAAGAAGGAGAAAATATTGGGTTTTGATAAGATTTGGGTTTTTGAGATGACTTAGTTGAAGAAGAAGACCTCAAGCTTTTTCTTTTATTTAGCATACATGAATGGAATGAAAGACTTTGTCTTGATTACATCAAATGCATATGCGGATAATAAGCCAATACATTTAGGGATTATCTCAAATTTAATCCAAATGCATACTCCAAATGCAAGCTCAAACGGTTTCTATTTCATGAACATTAATGGATAACAATTCCAAGATACAAGTATTTTGATGGTAGACTCTATTACATCCAAGACATAGATCGAAAACTCATGAAATGCATTGACAAAGCATAAAATTTACTTCAGCCCTGTTTTAAAACAATAATTTCCAATCCATAATCAAGCTCCAAAAGTGCACATAATCCCAAGAATAAGCTTCTCTAATCATTCACAAATGAAGCCCTGATGTTAAGATGTTAATTCCTTCTCTTACAACCACATAGATGACTTGTTTTCTCATCAAAATGGACAAGAATAGTGGGCTTCCCTGTTTATGACTAGTTTTTTCAGTCCAAAACAGCCCATACACCTTCAAAATCTTCCCCTTTACTTGCCCCCAAAGTCACTCAAGTAGTTGGGTATAAGACGGGCTTCATTGGACTATGAGTATGGTAAAAGAATGAAAGAAGACGTACATAAGAGTAGGCTCAATCCTTTTTCTCAAGTTTCCTTCTTTTATGGACTGTCATACCACTCATTTTCATCATACCAAATGGATGGGCAAGAAGAGCTCTCACCTTCTTTGTTTGTATCTCCTTCTTCAGTTCAGTTTGCCTTGAGTTTGCATGCTTTGGAGCATGCACCATAGCCCAGAGCTCATCCTCCATCTACCACAGGTATAGAGGCCCAATTTTTGCACTGAAAAATGCGAGTTGCATTCCCTTCAGCTCCCACACTTCAGTTTGACCATTTAGGTCACTTATAAGTCATATAAGTCCATTATTCCAGGTCCCATACAAACCAAGTGGACTTTTGGTACTTCCCTTGATTTCTAGGTAAATTTTCCTCTTGAACCAATGTGACTTAGCCTGCAGTTTATCAATTACCTCCAGGTAATCAAGTTGTGGGTTCCCATAGACTTAATTTTTGTCAATATATATGGTACAACTGAAAATTGTAGTACAGTTACAAAAGAAATTATGAAATTAAGTGATATCTAAGTCAGATGTTGGGTAATAATGACTGAATTATGTATGAAAGTTTATCATGTGAATCCTAATGAAGTTCTTCTTCAAACATAAGAATTCTATGATTTATATCATGAACAAAAAACTCTTTGACATTCACCCCATCCTAACCTGCACATCCTTCGGCATGTGCCATTTCACAAAATTGTGGGTTAAGGAGGCTCTTCTTCTGACATATCTTCATCTTCATCCTCTAAGTCTTCTTCATCTTTATTGTCTTGAAGTAGATGGCTCATATCCAAGTCATCAAGCTCATAAGTAGAAGACTCTCTTCATTTGAAGAGCTTGATATGTTTGTACACCTGCATTTTTGACAGCTGAACCATCATTAGGTACAGCTGTACTTGTTGTTTTCAAATCTGAACCTGCAATCACATCATCATTTTTAGCAAATATAAACTCTGTTTCTTCCTCATCCATCATTTCTTCTTCATCCTTATATTTGGCACGCGAAAGCATGTTTGCAAACTGGATTATCTCTTCTTGCAATATGTTTCAAATTAGGATTTAAGGATTTGATATAGGCTATCCATCTTAGCATAGCTATGTTGGGAGTGGAGCAATTGGCAATCATGCCCAAGAGTGGAAGACAATCTGTTTCAACTATTACATGTGCGCCCATGAAGTACTCCCGGTCACATTTCAATGTAGTTACAACTCCCCAAAGTTCTCTTTTAATTTGAGCATACCTTCTTTGACGTTCATTAAGAACCTTCGCTCCAAAGCGAATTGCATATCTGTTGCCCTCAAGATCATCTTGATCGATTGCCCATCCTATCCCAATAGGACTTGTGTCCACTGTGAGTATGATAGGCTATCCATTAGAGTAATTAGCCCTCTTTAAGGTGGGGGCAGAAATTAGCAATTTCTTCAATTTTCGAATAGCTTGAGTATGCTCTTTTTCCCATATAAACCTTTGGCCTTTTCTTAACAGTTGATAAAGATTTTTAGCAACATGAGCAAAATGTGGGATGCAAATAAGATAGAAAACACATGCTCCAAGAAATCTTCTCACCTCCGAAACATTTGTGCATATTTCCTACATTTTGTTGATAGCATCAATCTTGGTTGGAGAAGGCTTTCGGCCATATGGACCACATATATGCCCTACTACAAGAACTTCTTCGACTCCAAAAATAGATTTAGCACCTGAAAGAGTGAGATGGACTTCTTCCAATTTAGACAAGATTTGAGCACAATCATTAATATGATTGGAAATAAACTTGCGGCATCCAAGCTCATTGAGTTCTTCATTCTTCTCATGAATTTCACATCCTTTGATCGGTACATCATCAAGGAAAGGAAGAGTTAGTTGGGGAATATAATCTCTCAATACTTTATGCATGGCATTCATCATGTGAGCTGAAAGTTTACATGAGCTATTGAAAGGTAGAGTACACATGCGGACTAAACCAAGAGGCGTCTTCATTGTGGTAATGTCTCGGCTCTCCAAAGCAAGCTGAAATTGGTCATAATCGGAATATAAATCACCCATGGAATAAATTACTCTACCTACAAAAGCCTCAACAAATTCATCAACAATTAGCCCCGAACCAACATTTCTAATAGTGACTTTATTGACAGGCTGTAAATCTTGAATGAGTCGCAAAGATCCATTCTTCTTAGGCACCGTTAACCATCGGTTGGAATACAGAGCTGAAGATGGCTCCAATATTCGCATCTTTATCTTTTCATTTAAAAGCTTCAGTAATTTAGGCAAATGATCCCTTGGTACCGGAATTGGTTTAAGATTCCAAGGAACGTGTGGGACCATGAAAATCACCATTGGTGCCACAACACTTGGATCCACATAGCCAATTTCATGAGGCTGAAATGAAAAAGCTTTTCCATGTTTCTTTAATATTTGCATGAAGATTTGCTTTTCAGTTGGCAAGAGAAAAGAGTCTTCACTAATTTTTAGCTCATGTTTCAGCTGAAATTGGTAACCAACATCTTTGGGATCACGAAGGTTTGGTTGTTTGGATGCCCTTTCTGCCAGTCCTTCACTTTCAGGAGGTAGTGGAGTAGCCACCGGCTTGACCTTCTTGTCAACTATCTTATACTTTGTCTCTATTCTTATCTCATCCTTATTTGGCTATCCAAAAGCTTCTTGATCTGCAAATTCTTGAATTATGTCATAAATATCCAATGTGCATACCTGTATGGACTGATTTCCAGCCTGATTTTCTGCACGAACAGCTGCATGTATTTCAGCCAATGTATAATTATAAATCAACCCATGAAATAGCCTTGAAATTTTTTCATTTTCAGCCAAAACATCAATTTGCTTCAGCTCTCGTTCCACATGACATAAATGCTTTCTTTCAGCCCTATTCATGGCTGAAAACTGTTTATAACAGCCCCCACTGTTGGCCGTAAAAACCTCCAAGTCAGCTTTTGGCATAGCCTCCTTTACATGTGGAGGTAAATTTTTATGAAATGAAGCACCGCCATAGCCTCCACTTACAACAGTGCTACCCGAAAACCCTTAAATTCTCGGGCATTAGGAGGTACAAGATGATCTCTCAATTGATCTCTATTCCGGTGATGATTTACACATACAGTCAAAAATTGGACAGCTTTGTCATTATCCTTACTTCTTATCTGAGTATATGATGAACCATCGTCAAGGGCCTTTGTCTCCAAACGAGATTTAGAAATAAAAGGTTGACCAAGGATGCAGGAATCTTGAACAAAGAAATGAAATTCATCTTTTACATTACCAATAGTAACCTGTACATAAGGACATGCTGCATAGAGATCGCCAGAGGAGTTATTAGCTGCTTTCATGTGCCATCTTGGGTCCACATCTATGTGCCATCTGCCATTCTTGTAGAGACTTCTTGACATGACGTTGATTTCTGAGCCATGGTCTATAAGGGCAATGCATGGAGTCTCTCTTTCTCCAATCTTGACAATGGTTTCGGTGGTCACCCTTGCCCAATGGGTACAGGAGTAGTGACTACTAGGAATAAAATGAGCATCATTCTCTTCTTGCATGTTGTGAAGACGAGCTTCTTTCTTATGCATGGGCTGCTCTTTGATTGAGAAGACCCCACCATAACATTCTCTGCAATAGCTTCTTTAATTTCTGCTTCATAGATGTCTTCATCTTTGGCTTCTATGGCCACAATCAATTCTTTGATTGCCTCCAATCGAATCCCTTGAGTTCTCAGCTTCTCTTCATCCTGCAAATACACATGAAGTGCTTGCAAAAAAGCATGCACAGATTCTTCAGTTTCCTTACCAACATATTGTCTTTTCCATTTAATTACATCAATTATTACATCATGAGATCCTCGTTTTGCAATTTTGAGAATTTCACCCAATATAAATTCAATTCTACTTCCAAGAATCCTTTCTTCTAGGATCCGGCCGCTTGAGATCCGTCTCGCAGTCTCTATGTCAGACTACAGCTTGTAGTCGGGATGTTTGCATTTTCTCTTTCCTTCCGTCTTCTTTGCTTGTGGGGCATTTCCCATATCAAGCTCTGGCGGTGGTGGATTTTCAGCAGCCTTCTACTGATCCGGTTTACTTCTTGTCACACGTTTAGTTGGCCCCAAAGTGGAGGGACTGGCAACATCTTTATTTCTTCTTCTCTTTTCTTCTATCATAGCTTCATGATTATTGATTTCAGCCAATTGAGCGAAAGATGAAAATGAATCAACTAGCTCGGTCCATCTGGTTCTTCCTCGGATACATTGACTGGCAGTAGTTAAATCATCTTTGGTTGCCTTGCCTCGCTCCATATGATCTAAGGCCTACATCCACACTTTAGATTTTGCATCAGCTTTACATGCTTTAACAATTTCATTAGTTGGCTCAATTTGAAACCCACAAGTAGCTGCATCAACAGTTGCATAGGCTGTTCTTGTTGCCAAATCCTCCAGTCTTTTCTTCATGCCACCGTTATCGAAATTTTACTCAAGAGGAAGCCCGATTTTGATTGCATGAATTTTATCATCCTTCCAAAAGACTAATTTTTGCGCTTTATCTTCACAGAATGCACTGCACTCCCTCTCATCATGCTGTAGGCTATCACACTAGATACAACATCTTTTGAAGCCTTCTTGTACGGGTCTTTGGACAGTTGTCCGTCCTCTTTCTTCCACTTTCACATCAAGCCTTTCTACCTTGGAATTAATCTCCGTTAGATTAAGATGGAGATCCCGCATGCTCTTGATCAGCTCGTCCATGACATCCTTCTTTGGAGGTGGAACAGTAGCATTTCTTGGTTGCTCGGTCATAGAGATAGGAGGTCGATACAGGAACATGCTCCTTCATGGATTCAGTTGGTGCAGAGGTAGACCCCCACCTTAGGCACATCCATTCTCTTCGAGCAATCATATTAACTGTTTCAGTGACATCATTCCAAGCGGTCTTCAATCCCATCTCAGAGTCAGGATCTTCAAGCCGATCAATTAGCTTCTCTTGAAGAAAAGGATCTGCAGCCTTTAGAAACAATTCAATCTTCTAGCTTTTCATACCCTGCTGGTCGTCATGATCTAGTTAAGCAAATTTGCTTTCAAATTCACGGTGAAGAGCAGTGGCGGTTAGTCCCTTATTGGGCCTTTCTACCCATTCACTAAAGACTTTCTTCGTCATGAGGCCAGAATCTTCAAGAAAAAATTCTTCTCGAAGAGCCTTTTTGAATGTAGACCATCCTGCATCTTTTTAAAAAAGACCATGAATCCGGTCTTGGAGGCCATGCACGGCCAAACGGGCAAAGTATCGGCTCCAAGCATGATGAGGAACTCCAAAGAAGACCATCTTGTCAGTATAGAGGCGGATAAAAGAGGATACATTTTGTCCATTAAATTGCTTGAGCTCTTGTCCAACTACTTCCAAAGTCTTAATGGCAGTGGCATCATTCCGCTCTTCAACTTGTCTCTGCTATTGTTGCAATTGCAACTGCTGCTGAAATTGCAATTGTTGTTGTTGGCTTTCTTGCATCAGACGAACCAATTGCTGCAAGGTATCTCCTCCCGAACTTGATGATTCTCCCATTGTACTTTCTCTTCTGCGGCTCACCTTCACGTCGTCGGGTTCACCACTGTTGTCGTGTTGGTTTTGAAGGTCTTCCACCGGGGTTTAGAGCAGAAGAGGAATGCGGGATTCAAGGTTAGAAGAAGGAGAAAAGATTGGGTTTTGATAAGATTTGGGTTTTTGAGATGACTTAGTTGAAGAAGAAGACCTCAAGCTTTTTCTTTTATTTAGCATACATGAATGGAATGAAAGACTTTGTCTTGATTACATCAAATGTATATGCGGATAATAAGCCAGTACATTTAGGGATTATCTCAAATTTAATCCAAATGCATACTCCAAATGCAAGCTCAAACGGTTTCTATTTCATGAACATTAATGGATAACAACTCCAAGATACAAGTATTTTGATGGTAGACTCTACTACATCCAAGACATAGATCAAAACCTCATGAAATGCATTGACAAAGCATAAAATTTACTTTAGCCCTGTTTTAAAACAATTATTTCCAGCCCATAATCAAGCTCCAAAAGTGCACATAATCCCAAGAATAAGCTTCTCTAATCATTCACAAATGAAGCCCTGATGTTAAGATGTTTATTCCTTCTCTTACAACCACATAGATGACTTGTTTTCTCATCAAAATGGACAAGAACAGTGGGCTTCCCTGTTTATAAATAGTTTTTTCAGTCCAAAACAGCCCATACACCTTCAAAATCTTCCCCTTTGCTTCCCCCCAAAGTCACTCAAGTACTTGGGTATAAGACGGGCTTCATTGGACTATGAGTATGGTAAAAGAATGAAAGAAGACGTACATAAGAGTAGGCTCAATCCTTTTTCTCAAGTTTCCCCCTTTTATGGATTGTCATACCACTCATTTTTGTCATACCAAATGGATGGGCAAGAAGAGCTCTCACCTTCTTTGTTTGTATCTCCTTCCTCAGCTTCAGTTTGCCTTGAGTTTACATGCTTTGGAGCATTCACCATAGCCCACAGCTCATTCTCCATCTGCCACAAGTATGCAGGCCCGATTTTTGCGCCCAAAAATGCGGGCTGCATTCCCTTCAGCTCCCACACTTTAGTTTGACCATCTAGGTCACTTATAAGTCATATAAGTCCATTATTCTAGGTCCCATACAAACCTAGTGGACTTTTGGCACTTTTCTTGATTTCTAGGCCAATTTTCCTCTTGAACCAATGTGACTTAGCTTGTAGTCTGTCATTTACCTCTAGCTGATCAAGTTGTGGGTTCCCATAGACTTAATTTTTGTCAATATATATGGTACAACTGAAAATTGTATGATAGTTACAAAAGAACTTATGAAATTAAGTGATATCTAAGTCGGATGTTGGGTAATAATGACTAAATTATGTATGAAAGTTGCTCATGTGAATCCTAATAAACTTCTTCTGTAAACATAAGAATTCTATGATTTATATCATGAACAAAAAACCCTTTGACACCGGAGTGGTCCATCATCTTGGGAGTGGCGGCCACAAGACATATCTGGAGGGCTTTGTAAGTTTTTCTTTTGTTTTGCTTGCTTATTTTTCTGTAATATCCTTTGTATTGACAATCATGTTTCTAACAATTAGTATTTTGTTTTCTTTGCAGCACTCCATTACAAATCACGATCCGACCGGCCTTGAGACTCGATATGCAGAGAGGCACGGTCTGACTGCATTGATCGACTGATTATATAGATGCAGCGACTCTTTAAGTTACTTATCTTTCTTGTTCGTAGTTACCATGTTTAATTAGAATGCAATTGTATGGTGGACTGATGTGTTGTTTTTTTTTTTGCAAAGTCCGTTCGATGCTCCTTTGCAGCGGGACGAGCTTTTGGATGGCGAGGATATGTAGCTCGCCCTTGGATCCCTTGAGCTCACACATCCTTCTTTTTTGGTCACTTGATCTGTGTAGACATTTTCTATGTAGTAGTGATATCTTGTCATGATTGTATCAGTCGCTTTCATTATGCGATCATGTATTTATTTCATGTATCAGTGTTATGATTTCAGTACACTTTGTTTTTGTTTACACGAGCATTGTACACAGTGCAGAAACTATTTTGTATCGCCCAAATAAAGCACCACAAAAAAATAATCCATGTTATCGTCGCTATTAGCATCCTAAATTTACCTGCACACGTCGTTATTGGCGTTATTAGTGTCGCAGAGCGTCGGTATCAGTGTCATTATTTGTGTCGGTATCAGCGTCGCATTTTCTGATACCGACGCAAATAACGATGCTGATATCGACTGTTCTATGGCGTCACCAATAACGACGCTTTTTGCGACGACAGGGGCAAAGTTTGTTATTTACATTTTCATCGCTTTTAACATCGGTATAAGGCTTATATCTTGTAGTGATCCATGAAAACTTGAGAACAAGTTGAAAAAAGAAAGAGATGCCTTTATTTAACAAAAGTAATCCATTTTTAAGCTTTTCTTAGACCAAGGACCTCTAAAATAGGCCTCTTCTTGACCATGAATGGCTAAAATGTCAAAGAACCCAGAATTTCTTCTTTAGATATTCTCCAACAGCTCTAAAATTTGTAAAGACTAATTACACAAAACCCTAACTAGTCACAATTTGTATTATACTAAGTCCTATAACCAAAACATGAACTCTTGTTACCTTGGATGGTACTAATAATCTAATCTAGGCTTGAAAACAACCTTTCCAAGAATTAAATTCAAGGCTTTGATACCATTGTAAATAAGCTAATTTCCACAGCAAACTAAAATACTAAAAATACAATAAATACACATAATGCCAAGAAAGCCATAGCCATAGCCAAGGTAGCTAGGCTACCATGAATAATATTACCAATTGATACAATGGTTGAGGATCATCAATGAGAGGATGTAACATGATATCCTCCTCATGCTATGGAGGGAGTGGTATCTACCCCAATGCCATGGTAGCCCCAGAGAAAATACACCCTCAATGGGATGGTGGGAGGTGAATATCTCAAATAAAAAATGTTTGGAATTAGCAAAAAGATGCTTGGAAAATTACAACTTAGCCTTTTATATCTAATTCCCTAGACCTAAGAACACAATATTAGTGAGTTTGGGAATCTCCCAATTCCCATTTTTTGAATACTAAAAAATTGGCACCCGGATAACATGCCCATAAGCTTCTCAAAACCATATGATGTAACCTATCATTGGAAAGCGCTTGAAAAATGGAATCTATTGAGTTGTAGAGTGCTCGATTTGGAGTTATAGTGTTCAAGTTATGACAAATCCAAAGATTGGATCATGTGTCCCAAACTTATGGGAAATTCCCATATTCCCCAATATGGTGTTTAAGGCTAAATATTGGGTAAGGTATTATTTTACTTTATTACAGCTTTCCTCAATTGGATAGCTTTAGTTGTCTACTTACCTAACACATTTATGTTGTACACATAAAATCAACTTCCTTAATTAGTCTCTTTTAATCACAATGTTTGTTCACATAACTTAAGTCACAATACACAAACAATGAAAATAATTCTTTGAAAAATAATTTCTTTATTTAATAGAGAATCTTATACAAGTGTTCACCTTCTACCCATAGAGAAGAATGACCCGAAGGCCTTTATTTTACTAAGATTTTTATCCCTATGGAGGCCCTCAAAAAGTTGATCCTAAGTCACGTACGAGTTTGGATGCTTTCTAGGAGTCTAAGAGTTTATTGGCTAGAGCCCCCCTAACACCCTCAAGACCTTGTATCCAAGGATCCCCCTACGGAGTGACCTCTTTCCATCGAGGTCAATTCAAACTCTCCGAGATGGCAAAACACGTCCCTCTTAGTAAAGGGATTTGTGGCTAGTCTTGGGGGAGATCTATCACCCCTTCCTATTATCTTCTCATAAATTTGGTACATTAGGATTTTGATTAGTTTACTCAAACTTCCTAAGTGAATCCAGTAAGCTTGTATGGACCTTTCACAAACACAAGCCCTCTTTTTTCAAGTGAACTTAGCGGCATTTTTTTCCAACTTGGTCTTATTCTCTTAGTTGGCTTCAGATTTTGTAAGAGTCCTTCTAATTAGTCTTCCTTTGTTGGATCTTCTCTTGGTTAGTATTAACTTTTCTAACTTATTTTAGTCCTTCCTATTAATCTTCCTCGACCTAAACTTTGTTGAAAGCTCGTTGATTGACATTATCACAAGTCTTGACTATTTTTCTATACTCTTATCCATTGGACACGATAGTTAAAATGTCTCTTAACAACCAAGTTGGAACCTTGAAATATCGATTTTGTTTTTTATTTTGAAATCTATTAAGTCAACAAGGCAAGTATTTTTCCTAGGAGTTTTCTAATTTTTTAAATGAGCATTACATCGTCTTTTGGGTTGCTTCACTACCTAGGGTTTGCATTTCACTTTATCATGTTGGCAAAGCAAGTTGATTTGAATATCCTAGGTTCTAATAGCTACCTACGCTATTTAATAATTTCTAATGGCTAAGTACACAATTTAATAATTTTAAATTAAATAATAATAGTGGATTTTTCTCTATTAAAGATGGTACTTCAATAAAATAAATTAATGATTTACTTTAAAATCTTAATTCACTATATATGACTCATAAATGCTAAGAAAATATTTTATATTTTTACATGTATTATAAATACCAAGAAAATATTTTTAAATTCCAAAACAAATTTCTCTATATTTGCATGATTTATAAATACATAAAAAATTTTATGTATGTAATTACTAGATTTTTAAATTATCGTAGATTTTTCTAATAATCCTTTCTCAAATAAAATTTGATTTTTTTAATATAGTTTACTTATATACAACTATTGAATGCATTACGATCTCATGCAATCTTATTCCACCTTTCAAACAATTAAGGAGTGTACACTTGTATTTTTAGTATGTTAGTTTGTTGTGGGAATTAGCTTCTTTACAATGGTATCAAAGCCTTGAATTTAATTATTGGCAAGGTTGTTTTCAAGCCTAGATTAGGTTATTAGTACCATCCAAGGTAACTGGAGTTCACGTTTTGGTAATAGGACTTAGTATAATTGAAATTGTGACTAGTTAGGGTTTTGTGTAGTTAGTTTGTAAAAATTTTAAAGCTGCTGGAGAAGATCTGAATAAGAAATTGTGTGTTCTTGGACATTTTAGCCATTCATGGTCAAGAAGATGCCTATTTTAGAGGTCCTTGGTCTAAGAAAAGCTTAAACATGGATTACTTTTGTTAAATAAAGGCATCTCTTTCTTTTTTCAACTTGTTCTCAAGTTTCCATGGATGAATATCGATCATATCTCCCTTCCTTGGATTCTACCATCAAAAAGGCTTACCTAGCATGATCCTTGACATATGCGTGAGGTGGAATGTCGTGTGTGTAGGTTGCTAGGATTTGAATAGCCACTATAGCTCGGATTTGGGTTATGAGTTCTTTCTTTGAATGCATTTGGCAAGCCATTGAAGGTTATAAAAAATGTATCATAGCAATAGGTTGGTTGCTTATGGTCTTGAATTGATTCATGTATTGGATGCTAGAAGCTATGTTCATGTTCCTGATTACTTGAGGAGAAATATGAAACTAAAGGCTATAAAATATATTTTCCTTGGCTAGCCAAATGAGAGGGTTATAAATGCTATAATTCTATCATTGGAGAGGTCTACAAGCAAGGAAATAAGATCCACTAAATATGAGTCTTGGTATAGGCCTAAAGCTACAGTTGAGATTGATTATAAAAGCAATGATGATGGTGGTTATGGGAACAAAATTGCAGCAAATAATAGTTTTAAAAAAATCATCATCCATAGAATCCTCTTCTAAACTCTTACCCATAGGCTTCTTCCCTTGTGCTATTACTACCTTCTTCTGTACACTCCTTAACATATTAAAAAAAATTATATTCAGATTGTTTTACAAGTAAAAACCATAGGTCTTTACATCGCTATAGTGGGTAAGGCTAGCTACATAAGTTGCTTAACAAGGCTATGCATAGGCTTAAATTCCACTCTTTTCCTAGCTAATTTCTTGAACATTGCATGACAATCAACAAAAATCCATGGGGCTAGAGTAGATGGCAAAGTGCTCATGGAGCTAACATGGTTAAAAAATATATTGTTTTTAAGAGACCACAAATTGAGGACATTGATCCCTTTGACCATCCCCCAAATCCTCTTAGGTCACAACACTTAAGTTTTAGAGTAGTCCCAAAAAACATGTTTGATACTTTCTTCATGCTTTCTACAGAAAACACCCAAGGGAGATACATGGGCAAGCTTGGAGATCATGACTCTAGTCAGGAGCTTTTTTGAGACTATTCTCTATAGTTATAAGTTGATTTTGTATGAGGGGTGGCTCTCCATGTCTTTTTAAGCCTTTTCTTCCATGTCTTTAGTGTTTTTCTAAGTTTTTCCTTCTTCTAAGACTCCAGTGCTCCGAGATGCCACCTCGAGTTAGGAAGATGAAAATCAGCTAAGGTTAAGGACATATGGTCTACATCTATGCCACTTAAAGATATTACTGTCATTAGCTAGCATAGATGTAGATCATATGTCCTTAACCTTAGCCAAAGCGTCATGAAGCCCTTTAGAATCTTTGGCATTAAGGCCAAATATTTCTATAATCTAATTAAGTGGTTTAAACATTGATCTTGCACTCTCCTAGGCATCCTACCACCTACAAATGTTTTTTTTTTGTATGTTAATGCATGCCCTAGGATTCCACTTGACTGAGTTGTGGTCATCCTCATAATGAAATGGGATTAGCCATATATTTAGAATAGGAGAAGCATTAGGCCTACCTCAAGATCTGCCTTGCCATTAGAAGAGTGAGGTCATTTGCAACCACACTTCAACCACTTGCTTGGTTGCTTTAGATGGTTGAATGCTTACTTTGGTTGCTCTCGTTGATGTTAGGCCACACTTTCCCATAGATTTTGGATTGTCCAATCCAACTACATATTAGAATACCCTATCAAAGTCCGTCACAAGCACGTTTTAGGAGGGAGGCCGACATCCTAGTTGCTTTCTCATGGAGGGGCTCCAAGCCTAATCCTTCCTTTTACATTGGAGAGGTAACGTGATCCCATAGGATGGATGCCCACTCTCATTTATTTCCATACTCCCAAAGACTATTCTTAAAGAGAGATCCATCAATCAGCTAGATTTAGTAAAGGGAAAAAGAAATCCTATAAAGACAACCATAGGAGACATGACCATTTTAAGCAGGATAATTGGCCCTGCAATCCCAATAATAAAAGGAAGACATCTTGAGATCTTGGCTTGAAATTTACTATAGAACCAATTGAAAGATCTCTTGAGCAAGATTCCAATACCTATATGCACTAGAAAGGTAGTGTATAAGTTGGCCTTTGGGAATCTTGCTAAAGCCAAACACACTTAGCCCCATTGGGGATTGTCTTCCCATGACAAAAAGAGTAGCTCTATCAGAGTAAATTCCTAGCACACCCTATCATATGCCTTTTTTGAATCCATGTTTAGTAGCACATAGTCCTCCTTGAGTGATCACACATGGTCTATGCCAAACAACATATTTAAGATTACATCTTGGATAGGTCTTCCATGCACAAACCATATTAACATGCATGCATTTTCATCCCCAAATATATGCTTAATAGGCAGGGCTAATGCTTGATTCATAACCTTGTATGGCACACCAAGCATTGTTAATGGCCTCCAATGCCCAGATTTTTTCCTTTCTGAGTCCTTGCTACTCGATGGAGTCCTAGTTGGGAGGAGCATGAACATCTCTTCCACAAAAGTCTCTTGGTGTAGGTTGAATATGTCAAGACTCTTCCTCAAAAGCGTCTCTAGTGCTCTCATTTCATATCTTTTTATGCTCTAGTGATGAAATCTGGTGATGCTAGGGTGATTGCAAATGTGACAATCAAACACACCACTTCTAGTCCTTTTCTACGCCACTGGTATGGCCATTAGCACGAGATCACTCATGTTGGTAGTCATCTTCTAACCACTGCTTAGAAATGGCATGCCATTAGTAACCTATAGGTTGATAATACCTATCATTGTCATGTTTTACTCCATGCTATTATTTCGGCTCGTGAACTAGAGTCCCATCCAATCTGTAGCACCATCCCTTATTGTGGGAGCTTTCGCTCAACCGCCAAGACCCTCAGACCGCTTATTCTTTCAAGCATTTCAAGCAAGCTCCAATGGCTATCTCTCACCTAGCGGGCGCGCCGTCGATCCTACGAGTGTAGTGATCTTACGTTGATGCTCGATCGAGTACCCTCCTCCCTCTTGCACTCCGGTAGCTCCAGGATCCTAGATGCTAGCTCAAGCATCCTCAAGCCTCCTCCATCTCCAAGCTCCATCCTCCATAGCCGCGCGCGCAAGATGAGAGAAGAGAAGAGAAGAGAAGAAGAGGAGAGGAGATGGTGAAGAGCTTCACCCTCTTGATCCCTCACTCTCACTCACACTCACTCCCTCACCCTCTCACACTCCCTCTCTCAAGAGCACACACAAGCAAGAAAGAGAGAAGAAGAGAGGAAGAAGAAGACTTCTTTTGCTATACACCAAAGAATGAGCTTCTCATTCACTTTTCAATACAAAACCCTAAATCCCTTTTGGGCGGTCATCCCCTTTTCCCCTTTTTACATGGCTAGCCATAACCTAGGCCCTTTTTCCATTGTCCTTCTATTTTCCTAGCTTCCTTTTCACCGCCCATCTACATTTACAAATTGCACGGGTGAGAGCCCGGCGCTCTTTTACAATATTTTAGGGTGCGCCTTTTTATTTTAAAAATGCGCCTTTCCCCTTTTGTATTTGCCTTGGACTTTTAAGGTTGCCCTTGCGCTTTTGGCCTTTCCTCCTTTTCTTTCTTCAGTCGGGCTACCTTTTTTCTGCCTTTGCCCTGCGTCTTTTCCACTTCCTTTTGCTTTCTTCGTGTTGGGGTTAACACTTATTTAATAAGATTCATACAAAGGAGGAAGTCCATGTGGCTAGTTGCTTTGCTAGTCCCTATTTAATCACGGATATTACCTTTTATTTGTGTGGTTTGGCTATGAGACCACTTGACCTAGATGCCTTTGCCAAATTAGAGTATAACCCCAAAATTTATACTCGGTGGTTGCCTTTTCCTCATCTTCACCCTCCATCTAGTTGTCGTTCGATTTTCTATGTACATAATCAATCTAGTTTGCCTTTTTGTTTTCATTGGTGTTTCCCTGCCATCTTTCCTAGCCCTTTGTTGTTGCATGTGAAAGCTAGGAAGTTGCTAGCTCTTTTGTTTACAAGGGGAGAATTGGGCCAATCAATTTTGATAGTATTTTTTACAACAGGCAAAGGTATGGTTTGACTATTTTTTTGTTGTTTGGTTAACTAGAAATTTCTCAAAATGTGCTCTTATTTTATGATTAAGTAGATGGAAGGTTCACAATCTGAAATGTCTACATTGGTGGCTATGGAGGAGTCTTGCTATGAGGACAAGGGAATATTCACCATGGAGCAATGTAAGGAGTTTGGTCTAGAGACTAGTTTATGGATCTTTGGAGCCTTGAAGCTTTGTCAACTTCTTAACCTAGAAAACATTCTCAATAGATATTCCAAAGTTAGGGGGTTGGTGGATAAATGTGGGTCAAACAACTATATATAGGAAACCAATGGGCCTATTCACTTTTCCACTTGTTACAACTTTGTGCAAAACTATGATCCTAAAACTGAAACAAGTGTGATAGGGTATAGGGAAGGCAGGGAACAACAAAGAAAGGAAGTGGCACTTACTCGAGAATTGGTAGACCAATCCCTAGGTCTCTGCCAAGGTAATGGGAAACATTGTAAACTCCATAAAACTCCTCTAAACACAATGTTAGTGAGTTTGGGAATCTCCAAATTTTCATTTTTTGAATACTAAATAGGTGGCACCCGGATAACATGCCCATAAGTTTCTCAAATCCATATGATGTGACCTATCATTGGAAAGCACTTGAAAAATGGAATCTATTGAGCTATAGAGCGCTCAATTTGGAGTTATATTGTTCAAGTTATGACAAATCCAAAGATTTGACCACGTGTCCCAAACTTATGGGAAATTCCCATATTCCCCAGTATGGTGTTTCTAGTGGATGAAAGGTGGGATGATAAGCCTAGTGTCAACTCATATGGATTATTGTTTTCAGCTATTGAGGAGGAGGATCTTAGGGCCATAGCACAAGTTTTCCACCACTTGTTTACTTACAACAAGACCAGCACTCATACAGGAAGGATTCCCAAGGAGTTTATGGATGATGTTTTATTTTCCAAGATACTTGAGGAGGATTTCAATAAAATATCATTGGAACAAGTTTGTGAGATCCTCACCAAGGTACATGTGGTTCATTCCAAAACTCCTAATGAGAATCTCACCACTGCTAAGACCAAGTTGTGCTTGATCAACTTTAGTGGTGCTCTCACCAAGGTTATCACTATAGCTCTAAAACTCTCAAAACCATTATTGGTGGATCCAAGAAAAGACAAAAGATCAAAAGAAGAACAATAGCCAAGTACTCAGAAGCCCCTCAAGTGGATGGGCCATACCGGGGGTAAGAGAGGGAAATTCCAAATGAAGCACCATGTGGACATCCAAAAATCTTTGAAGAAAGCTCTTCCAAAGCAAAAGGAGGACTTGACTAGAACCATGTAGAGATCATATGAAAATGACATGTCAAGGAAGGAAGTTTCCAATGCACAAAGAGTTGATAAATGAATTTTTAAGAGAGTGGGAGGCTCTGGCAAAGGGAAGGGAAAGGATGTAGTAGATTAGATAGTGATGAATCTAGGGGATCTTTAGATGTTCAAGACCACCTTACAAACCATGTAGGTAAAGATCAATGCGTTGGAAAGGGGTAAAAATCATGAAGATATTACAGTGACTTTTGGCACAGAAAATCAATATTAATTGATAGAAATGGATTAAGCTAAAGAAAACCCTATATAGGTTTTATTTTTGTAATTTAGACCTATTTTTATTATGTATTACAGTAGTACTGAAATGATCTTGAGTTACACCACAGTCTCTCAAAACTATGTCTTTTACAAGTACAAAGCATTCCCCTGTCCACCCACCAGAAGAAATTTCAATTGGTAGAATTGGTTGATGATGAGAAAAGTATTGTATGGGCCTAGTTACATGAATTCCAACACCTATTTTATTGTTATGAACAATAGTAAAGGTTCTTTTATGCTTCCCCAAAACCATCCTAAAGAGGGTTCGTATGCTTCAAGTAATATACTCACTGTAGACAAGCATATGCATCTACTATTGATCCTTGTGTTCAAAGATTCATATTGAAAATTCAAGATAGTGATATGGGGCCTGAATATTCTTTTTTACCCTATTTCCCATAGCTCATATGAGCCACAAACTCATTTCTTTGCTACCTAAAACCATCAAAGGTCTAAGAGTTTTCTACCTTATTCCTCTTCACCAAAACCTCCAACTTCCATGAGTTTTCATCTCCCTTCTTCTCAACATTTTCTCCAAGAACAATCTAGTGTAATTGCATCTATAGATCATGTTGAAATGCTACCCCTTTTTCTCTCTTTTTTCTCTTATTTTGAACCAATTAAAAAGTGCCACGAGTTTTTTTCTTTACCCCCTACATAGGGTCACATGCCTTCTTACTCGTAGTCACAAACTTATTTGACTTCCCTTTCTTCTCTTGAGTTCAACCGCATTACCTATGACTAAACTATGAGTAAATCACTGAATCCAAACTTGGTGGTGTATCTAGATCTCCTACAACTTGTCTTTTCGTATCCTTATATAGACTCCTAAATTCATGAAGTTATGGGATCTCATATGTCTTCATTGTATAGATATAAAATCATATGGCATCCACCCCCTCCAAACTAATGACACCCAAAGAACCACAAAAACAAGTTATAAAATTATAGATGCATTCACCACTTTTTCATTTTTTATGGGGAGAATAACATTTACATGATTTCAAAATCACTAAAATACACGGTCCCTTTCATATGAGGGGGATACATCCACATCCATCATAGATAAATGGTATGCATAAAAGTGTACATGCATGCATTTGTAAAGAGCTAGAGAGAATTAAAATGTAAAGGCTAAAGCCTTACGAATCCAAATGTATCAAAGAAATTCAAAGAAATAATAAAATATATAAAGGGTTGTGTGTCTTTTGGGGAAAAGGTGGAATGGAGTGCACATCTGATTATGTGCCTCTTTCTCTTCTTTCTTCCAAGATTCCCACATTCTCCCTTAATGGTGCAAAAATTTATCTAACTCTCTTTTGTGTAAAAATTTGTCTTTACCCTTTCTCTCTTCTCTCTTTCCTTGTGAATAATGGTTGAAGTTATGGAGGATGATGATGAAGATGATGATTTTGTTCACTATTAAGAGCAGGAATTGTGGTTTTTTTCTAGTTTTGAGATCAATAATAGAGTCATACACATAGATTTTGTGTGCTTTCTATATGGTTTTGTGTTCATTTCTATTTGTGGGAGGATTGTCTTCATTTTGGTGTGCAGCCAAAAGATGATCTCAACAATTATATGCAAATGTGTCTAGAAGAAACATTAATTATTGTTGTTCAAGAACTTGTTATCAATGGTAGAAGAAAAGTTTTGCAAAGAAATAGATTACAAAACAGAATATGGATTCATAGACCATCAATATTATCAAGTGAAGAATAGGAGCCAAGTTAAAATAATAAGCAGTTATTGTGCTTTGCTAGAAATGATTATGTTCACACCCTTATTGAGCGTTTCTCAGAGTTGGGGTGAAATGGCCATGCTAATAGAAGTAGTATCGGTGGAAGATATCTTGGTGAATAGGCATTGGCCATTATAGGGTTACTTGCCTCACCAACACAACTAGATTGACTACATAATTTGGATGAAGATCATCAATTTGATGGGTATATATCTCCTCTCCAATCAAATGTATCTACCACATATTTTTAAAAAACAAGAAGATAAAGAAAAAGAAAATGTTGTAGTGCATTGTATGCCTATCTCAAGCCTATGCAACTTTCCAATGGGTGAAACTTGATGATAACTTTCCAAATGAAGAAATTGGTTCCATGGTGGCTTTTGTCCTATAGCACATGCCTCCTGTATTGATTTAGCTTGAATCCTTGGCAACAGCCTATAATTCAATGTGTGGTGTACTGACATGGACATAGAAGACACTGGAGAAGATGATGAGATAAACAAAGAACGTTGTGAATAGGGACATTCCATCATTCCTTTTGTGGGAGCCTTTGCTCAACCGCCAAGACCCATGGACCGCTTATTGATTCAAGCGTTCCAAGCCGAGCACTAATGGCTACCTCTCACATAGCCGACGCGCCATCCATACCAACTGGTGTAGTGAGCTTAGCTCCGTGCCGTCCGAGTTACCTCCTCTCCCGCACACTCCGGTAGCTCCACGATCCAAGTGCAAGCTTCAAGCAAGCTCCATCCTCAAGCTCCACGCTCCAAGCTCCATTGCCGCGAGCAAGAGAAGAGAAGAGAAGAGAAGAGAAGAAGAGAGGAGAAGATGGAGAGCTTCTCCTCCTCAGTCCCTCACCCTCACACACTCACTCCCTCACACTCTCACACTCCCTCTCTCAAGCACAAGCTCAAGCAAGCAAGAACAAGAAGAAGAAGAAGAAGAAGAAGAGAGCTACTTTTGGCCACACACAAGAATGAGCTTCTCATTCACTTTTCAACTTTATATACAAAAACCTAATTCACTTTTGGGCGGTCATCCCCTTTTCCCCTTTTTACATGGCCGGCCGTAGCCTAGGCCCTTTTTCCCATTGTCCTTCTATCTTCCTAGCTTCCTTTCCACCGCCCATCTACATTTACAAATTGCACGGGTGAGAGCCCGGCGCTCTTTTACAAGATTTCAGGGTGCGCCTTTTTATTTTAAAATGTGTCTTTCCCCTTTTGTATTTGCCTTGGCCTTTTAAGGTTGCCCTTGCGCTTTTGGCCTTTTCTCCTATTCTTTCTTCAGTCGGGCTACCTTTTTTCCACCTTTGCCCTGCATCTTTTTTATTTCCTTTTTCTTTCTTCGTGTTGGGGTTAACATTACCCCCCTCCTAGACGAGTGCCAGTCCCATGGCACTCACTGTCATAGGTAGCAGGCTGTAGCATGCACTGAAGACGTGGGTGACAAGGACGCCGGTGGTTTCTGTGGAGGAGTGATGGTGGTGGTGTGGAAGAAGGTCCTGGGGGCCTGTTGGTAGCCAGGGTGGCTAGTGCAAGGTTGTTGGAGTTGGTGGTAGGGCTATTGTGTGTTGGGGGTTGTATTGAGGGCTAGCACAAGTGGTAGTTTGTTGGGGATTCTGCACATGACGATTCTTTGCGGGCTTGTTGGATGGTAAGGGATAAACAGTCAGAGTTGAGTGTTGATGAAGAGTGAACAACACCTTATACCTGCAAGTGGAAAACCTCGCATGTGGTCTCTCCTTAAGGGGTAGTGCTAGTCTTCTTATCATGCACAAAACATATTTTGATTAGTTTGGGAGACAGGTCAAACTCTAAGCAAGCCTGGAGTATTGTCCTGCACTTGAGGACCCAAACCGTGTATAGGTTATAGTGTGAATATTAAGTGTGTACACTTGCATATTTAGGTATTACTTAGTTAGAAGACTATCAGCCTAGTTCCTTGTATAGCAATCAGTGAAGCAAGGGGCTAAGTTGATGGAAAAATTTGTCGATGAAGACGGGGAGTACACTTGAAGATTGCTTGAGACATCATTATGGTCTTGTCAAGGTCATGTAGCATAAGTGAGCTCCTTGATGTCTAGCTCTTGGTAGCTAGTGACTACCTATAGTGCGTGAAAGGTATGGCGTACTTTTCCATTGTCTTTCATGCCTTATTTACCACTGTGGATTGTAATGGCATTGAGATTAGTGCAAAAGAATTGTGCAAGTGGTTCAGGGTGACAGGTCTAACCATAGGCGAGGTGAGCTCCCTAGGTATGTCCTGCCCTTAATGTGCCCTGAACAATTGTGGGGGATGTACAAAGGGCTAGGGGATTAGGGACGGAGCCAGCCGACCAAGGTCACTAGACGTACCTAATTTGAGGACCCCTAGGTGCGGTGCCGTGATCATGTATGCTCTTTTGTTTTCTTTTTCTTTTTCTTTTTCTTTTCTTTTTTCTCTCCCCCTTTTTTTTTCTTTCTTTCTTTCTTTCTTTCTCTCTATTTTCTTTTTTTTTCCTTCTTTTTTTTTTGGTGGAAAAAAAGAATACAATCAATGCCATACATTGAGGCTGTTAGCCTTTCATTTGGATTGAGAAATGTTGGGATCCAAAGGCTATGAAGGATGGATATTACAGAGATGATGGTGTCACCAGCCTTGATGCTAGAGGAACAGTTGTTGAGATGAAGAGATACACTTGAGATTTTGCAAACCTCCTTGCGACACACTCAATGTTGGTACCAGTGAGGTATCGACTGTCGTGAGCCAACTATAGAGTTTTACCCAAAAAGAGAGCATGTCCCATGAATGTGCTTTGGACCATGCGATGGGGGCGGTTGGCAAGGGTGCTTTCGGTGGCGTGGCTTTGCTGCGGCTCATTGTGGGGTTGTTGGTGTTGCGGTGGAACATTTTCACACAAGGACCTGTATTATCCTGCATCCACTTGTCGCTTCATGAGAGTACATGCATTGTATATGCCGCAACTATAATAAACTAGTGCAATGCAAGGAGACATCACTTATCAGAATCCTATGGTGTTGACTTAGATATTTATCACCTGCGCTTGATTAGCTTTTTCTTTTGCTAAAGACGTGAAATATATTAAACGCAGATATGAAAAGTTCATACAAGTCGGGAACATGTCAACATTTAACAACAAAAAGTTATGGCCAGTTATCAATTGATAAGCCCTTTATGCATCATGGGCTACTCGATTTGTATGAGGCGGGGCAAGTCTGGGTGGCCGGGTGATTGGGGCTCTGCTGGTGTGGGGCTCCCGTGGAGGTGAGCAGGGAACATGTCGGCTGGGACATGAATGGTGTAATCCCGGCCCGCTACCGTCTCCAGAATGTCTTTAAATAATTCATTAAATTATTCTCTTTCCCGAGCTGCCCTTTCTGCCTTTGAGTATCTGGGGCCTGAGCGGGAGCTGGGAGTTCGTGCCACTAGTGCTGCCACCTGTTGCGCATTTCTAGTCTCGCCTTTCTTGACTCGAGGATTCTTCAGCCTTCGCCCTGGGCAGTGTCGCTTAGGGCCTCGCTTCTTGGCATACCTCTTGATGGTGGGCACATAACGCTTCGGTGGAGGGGCGCGTGCCACATGCTCCCGCCTTCTGCGAAGAGCATCTTTGCATGCTAGATCTCCATGATCCTCCATGCGTTCCGCCGCAAAAGGAAACATGCAAGACGCACTTCAAGGGTTAAACCTTGATACAGGGTACAACTGTTTGCATGGAAGGGATTTTAGTGTGGTTTATGAAGCGCATATGACAAGAAGGGGAGGGGGTGAGGCATGCGGTGATTGTTGTAGAGGAATGGTCCCCATGCTGATGTTCGCGTTGCCTCCAGTCATTAGCGGATATTAGTTTATGCTAAGTCACGTGGCCTGGTTGCGGTGGAGTGGGACAGGGTACATCCTCGGAAGGATAGACCAAAAAGGGAAGAAGGTGTATAGGAAGGGACTACACCCTGTCTACACCATCAGAGTTGTTGGTCAAGGCCTCCTATGGCGGCAATATGGGTTGCATGCCCTTCACTTGGAGGTGGGGTAGTCACACAACTTTTAAAAGTGTGATGAGAGAAGGACCTAAGGAGCTTAGCCTGTCCAACTCGACTCTTCTCCCTACGCTTGACTATCATTGCTTGTGTGTGTTGATATTGTTTATACATGATGACACAAAAATCAATGTTTATTTATATACATATCTATGAATCCATGTCACATCACGAGGATAAGAACCAAGTGTAGAACTCGGGGTTGTACTGGAGCGTGGCACACGCATCTAGTATTCGTGGCAACTGACTTAATACTGATAGATATTTTTCCACGTTGAGTAGCATGGAACCTTGACCGAGTCTACTGGCAATATGTAACTCCTCCTCAGTGAGAACCTTATCAATCAAAGGGCCTTGTAGCCTAGTCCCAGCTAAGTCCGTACCCCGAATGTCAGTGAGCACTCGAAGGGAAGTTGGTGCCACGTAGGTTGGGTCTCTTTGAGACCGCCATTTGGCCAATCGCTCTTCTGAGACCGTCATGATCTGAGCCCCTAGTTCAGCCATTACAATGCGGCTTTCGCACCAACGCTGCTCAAATTGACTCTGGCCTGCTGATAGTCGCTTTATTAGCTCTATGTCTACGAGATTCGGTCGACAGAGCACTTCATTGGACGTGATGGTTAAGCGTAGTTCGTCAGCCTCCTCGTCAGGGATGAGTCGCATCTGTTCATGCAGGAGCCTGTCGTAGTGCCCGTTAAGATGTTCTTATTCTTCCCATGATAGAGGAAAGGTCAAGTAATCTCCAAGCTGCTCCTTGGGGATCATGCCCATGTCCGCAAGGACGTAGACACGCGCGACCACTTTGAGCTTAGCCTCCAACTCAATTAAGCATTCTGCGACACTTCTATGTTCAACGAGAGCTTGCTCGGTTGCTATCTCATGCAAAGTTCTAAGAGTTTCCTTAGGCTTTAGCATGGCTGGGGGCTCAGGTCTAGATGAGCAAGATTGGTCAACACTAGGATTTCTTATGCTCTTGGGGTTCTCACGTTTCTCCTGAGGTTTTGCTGCTATTTCATCATGGTTCTTCTTGGATGTGACTGGTATAGATTTGTCACCCTGTTGTGACAGCGTTGTATCCACTCTTGATTGATCAATGTGAGTTCTATTGTCAGTGGATAGAGTGTTGCAAGCAACTGTTGATGGCAATTGTTGCTTTGGTTTGTCAGAGCACACAGATGTGTCTGAGGTTTCACCCCTATTAGGAGAGGCATCTGTAGGTTCATTGGTGGATGGACTCGATGCTTTATTCATCAACTCTCCAGCGCCCTTCGTCTCAATGTTCTTGGCGTCCACAATCACCTGCAACTATTGTTGTTTTCTCTGCTTTCTCCTCTTTTTCTTGGTCAATGAAGGTGCCTCTCTCAACGACTCAGGACCCTGGGCTATATCGACCGTTGATGTGCTTGGTCGGGCCTCAGCATTTCCCTTCTCTAGTGTGTCCTTATGGGACATAGCCGTGGTTTGCTGAATGGCCTTGCCCGGTTGTGAGGGCACAGCTGCCGCTCTTTTCGGAGAGTCTAGCTTTTCAACCAACTCCCTCGCGTTTAAATCCTCCGTCCTTGGCTTTAGGCACTTTGAAAGTACTGGAGCTGTCGAGGGATTTGGTTGTGACACCTCCTCCACAGGTAAACTACTAAGGACACGTTCCACAAGGGGCATTGTTATAGCCAAGGGCTGTGACTGCTGTGGTCCCTGATTGGGAGCAGTAGCGGCTAGTTTAGTGGGCTGGCTACCCTTGGTGGATTGCGGTGTCAAGTCCCTAGGGCGATCAGAAGTGGTTGTGTCTTTTGTTGGCCTTTGAGCACTCATCTGCGTAGATCGAACATGAGCTGATCTAGTCGCATTAGGTGGCTCAGGCATATCCTTGGGTTGAGAGCTACAGATGGCATCATGTCCCACCTCTTTGACGGTTGGAAGCTTAGATGGAGATAGAGATTGGAATTGAGCAATCGCCCTTGACAACTGCTGTAGTGCTTCCTGTGTCTGTTTGGGAGAAGAGGGCGTAGGAGATCTAGGACTCCTAGGTGGATGTGGCACTAGCTGAATGATTTTCTCAAGGCTATTAGATGATTGTGCCATTTGCTTTGTTGAGCGAGTAGCCTTGCCATGAGCAATGTTGTGCCTATGATGTTTGTTCTCCCCTTGGGAAATCAAAGGCTCATTGGGCGCTAATGGCTTTTGTGCACGCTCAATGGTTACATATGACATCTGCTTTTTAAGCGTGCTAGGTTGAGGCTCTTTCTTTCGAACACTCATGTTTGGTTTCTTACCTCGAGACCTAGAGTTTCTCTTAGATTTCCTCCTGTGCTTTGTTACTTTTGATGCCCTCTAGCCTTCAGTTGACCAGGGAGGTTTAGCAAGGGGTTTTGGCACCCACATCCATCGGTTGCCTGCATAATACCCTTAAGCCCGAAGCAACGCCTTGGATATCCATCGTGGCGTTGTGCTGGCTCTCCATCGACACCTCTGTCTATAAGGCTTGGGCTTCTTTTGGGGTCTTCTACGATATTTGTAAGTCCAAAGCCCGTCCTTGGCATTGTCTCTTGACCTTTTTGTTTCAAGCATGGCCTCACTCACTGGTTCTCGTTGTTAGACCTGTGCTTGTATCAACTCTTCCAACAAGTCCTTGCCCTCGTTTGTAGGTGTGACTGTTATGTCATCACCTTCCTTGCCTTTCCCTTGAGGTTCGATGAGGTCACCCTTGCTAAAGGTGGTGACTATCCTCACACCCGGTAGTGTCAGGTGTATCCTCTGTGCTACATAGTCAGCCTCACATTTGGTCGCCCTTTTGAAGGGTCTTCCTAGGAGGGTTTCTTTCCTGCAGCTAGCACTTTTTGGAGGAACATGAAATAGGATAGGAAAGCTTTCCGTTTCAATTGTCGCAAGGATTTTGCACTTCCCTATGAGTGCTTGTGGGTGTCCCTCATAAGGGCTAAGAGTTGCACTAGTCAGTGTGAGCTCTGGTTGGCCTAGTAGGGTCCATGATTCATAGGTCAAGATATTAAAATCTACTCCTTCATCAATTAGAGCATCAATAGTATGCTCTCTTTTCACGGTGAGTTTGACCCTAAGATAAGCAGGTGCTACTATGTCTTCATCTTCCGGGTCTCGGCTTGTAAATTTAAGCCTTCTGAATGATGCCCTTGAGTTCTCGACTGCACGACCAGATGTGGATTCTCCACTGCTGTCTTGGATCGTCAGTGCAGTGCTATTCAAGGTACATCGCTCATCAAGAGTGTCATGTCTAGTCATCTTCGCATTTGTAGCTTGCTGAAGTTGCATTTTGCTCTGACTAGACACGGTTTGAACACAATGCACATGTGTTCTTGTGGTGTGGCCTTTTTGCCTTGGATGGCTAGATTGGCCCATTGAGGTTATAGGGTCTCTGTTTCTCTCTATCCGGGTATGGGATTTTGGTTGCTTTTTTGCAAGTGAGGACACATGCTCGTGTAGAGCCATTACTCCACTAGGGTTCAATTCGGAGGACCTGTCATGGCGCGCGTTTTCTCTCCAACCTACTCGGGGGAGGTGCGGAGGGGGCAGAGCCCCCCTCTGCGGGGGTCCGGGGGCGGCAGTCCCCCCCGGCCTGCAGGGCCGTTACGGTAGACGCCATATGCAATTTGGAGGACCATTTATAGCCAAATTTTAAACTTCGTGCTCTAAATTCTAGCCTAGTGAGGATCTGTGATGTGCCTTTAGCTCTACGTAGCCTTTGGGGTCAATTTCGGGGTTTAGATACGTCAAAATTTGTGTTCTAGATACCTGTCCGATTTTGACAATTTTTGGTCCGATTCTAAGATGTCCGATTTTCAGGAGTCCGATTATCAGAATCGGACGTCCGATTTTGGGTTGGTCCGATCGGACCACTGGTCCGATTTTGGTCACGTCCGATTCTGGGAATCAGATTGGACAGGGTGGTCCGATTCTGGCTGGTCCGATTTTGAATTGGTCCGATTCTGGGACTCGGACGGCCTGGTCCGATTTTGAGTGGTCCGATTATGGACTGGTCCGAGTGTCCGAGTGTCCGAGGCAGACGGGTTGGTCCGAGTGTCCGATTCTCAAAATCGGACGGGTTGGTCCGAGTGCCACGTGGCATGTCCGATCGGGCTGGTCTGATTCTAGGAATCGGACCAGACTGGTCCGACTCACTCTCAGTCAGACGGTCCGACTCCAGAACTCGGGTGGTCCGATTTTGGGAATCGGACCACTGCGAGTTGGTTCCAGTGCGTCGACGGCGCGCGCGATTCCCACGCGTTTGACCCCTCCTCACTGTCTGGTGCACACAATCACCACAGACTTTCTAGATCTAATCAGGGCACTTGTTGGAAAACACCAAACTCACCTGGAGCAGCACAAATTGCCGGCGCCTAGAGATCGGGGTAGCGCTTCCTCGTCTTGTGAACCAGAAGTTCTCTCTCTCGCTCTCTCTCTCACAAGGCAAACCAAGGGACTGAGGTCTGTCCTGGCCTCCCAAGCCTCTTAAGGTCCTTTCCCAGCGCTGCAGAACCTCACAGCTAGTTCCCTGTCCCTATCTCACCCAGAAACTTGAATCTGGTCCCCTGTGTCCCTTTTTTTAGCCTGTTATACAGCAATAGAAAACCCTACTGTTTGCTTGTTTTTTCTTCTTTTTCTTTGTTTTTTTTCCTACCCTAAATGCATCCAATCACAAAATAAATACCTATACTACTCCATTCCACAACATAAATCTCAGAAAGCAAAAAGCCTACTTGCCAAGGAGATCGAATACCCTCTTCAACCCCCTCGCTTCCTACCTATCTACCTCAAGCACCGGTTCGGGGAAATCCCTACTCCAATGCTCGATTCGAAGCGCGCAAGTGCTCAAGGATTGAATCCGTTGGTCCCGGCAACGGAACCAAAATGTGGGAGCCTTCGCTCAACCACCAAGACCCACGGACCGCTTATTGATTCAAGCATTCCAAGCCGAGCACTAATGGCTACCTCTCACATAGCCAACGCGCCATCCATACCTACGGGTGTAGTGAGCTTACCTCCGTGCCGTTCGAGTTACCTCCTCTCCCGCACACTCTAGTAGCTCCATGATCCAAGTGCAAGCTTCAAGCAAGCTCCATCCTCAAGCTCCACGCTCCAAGCTCCATTGCTGCGAGCAAGACAAGAGAAGAGAAGAGAAGAGAAGAAGAGAGGAGAAGATGGAGAGCTTCTCCTCCTCGGTCCCTCACCCTCACACACTCACTCCCTCACACTCTCACACTCCCTCTCTCAAGCACAAGCTCAAGAAAGCAAGAACAAGAAGAAGAAGAAGAAGAAGAGAGCTACTTTTGGCCACACACAAGAATGAGCTTCTCATTCACTTTTCAACTTTATATACAAAACCCTAATTCCCTTTTGGGCGGTCATCCCCTTTTCCCCTTTTTACATGGCCGGCCGTAGCCTAGGCCCTTTTTCCCATTGTCCTTCTATCTTCCTAGCTTCCTTTCCACTGCCCATCTACATTTACAAATTGCACGGGTGAGAGCCCGGTGCTCTTTTACAAGATTTCAGGGTGCGCCTTTTTATTTTAAAATGTGTCTTTCCCCTTTTGTATTTTCCTTGGCCTTTTAAGGTTGCCCTTGCGCTTTTGGCCTTTTCTCCTATTCTTTCTTCAGTCGGGCTACCTTTTTTCCACCTTTGCCCTGCATCTTTTTTATTTCTTTTTCTTTCTTCGTGTTGGGGTTAACACCTTTGCAACCCTATCTCTTTTGTTAACTATTTGCCACTAAAAATTGAACCATGCTACGCCCTTCTCATCATAGCAATGGTCACCCCCCCTATTCAGGAGACATTGATGGAGAAGAAGAGATGGGAAAGAGGGAACAATGACCAAAGATGAAAGGACTTGGGGACTTTGTTGCATGTGACACATTATGTGCTTATCAAACATAACTACATGGAATAAGTGTCAAGACCCAAACGGGCCTGACACTGTCTATAGGCACTAGCTAGGCCTTTATAACACTCACAAGACAACCCCACATGGGCTTGCTACCAGGAGCTTCCAAGGGCACACTACCCTAATCTCTACTAGAGATATTGTGTTTGTAATGGAGCATAGTCCAATGATTTCCCTTCCTTACTCCTCAAAGGGAGATCCCATACATCTTGGTATAATATACCACATAACACAAACACAAAGGAGGCACCCCTCCGGATGAATGCCATGGCCCTATTGCAGCTCTCTTACATCGAGAGGATTAGCCCCTCGATGTGTTGCTCTAATGTAAAGAACATATGAACAATTTCCACTCTTATATATTTTGAATGATCCATGAGATTTGATCTTTCCTTACCAAGCTTGCCCCAAGAAACCGTTCATCTACCCTATAGCTCGGGTTTCCTTTCACACTCCACGTAGGTCAATGTTTGGAAAGCAATTGCCATGCATCTAGATTTGATACCATATTATGCTCAATGCAAATGTGGATGACCATTATGATCAAGCATTTTATCATTAGAAACCAACTAGGTGAAGTGAAAAAACTAACTTTTAATGATTTTTCAACTAATCATGCATGCGGCATTGATAGAGACTAGCACCGAATTTCTTTATGCTACTAGTCACCTTAACTCAAATGATAATCCATCGTATATGTTATTCATAAAAAAATAAATTAAAATTTGAATCATTTTCAACAACTAACCACTTTCACAAACCCTCTTCCCTCCTACCGTTTAGGTTTTGCATTTGTTGGGTAGGTGTAGGGTTCATTTTTATGTTGTTTTTCATGAAAAAATCGATTAAACAATACTATAACATGGAAACAAGGCTTGACTGAGGCTTGATCTTTACGCTCTAGCCTTGCTATATGCTCACAAACATGAAATTTATTTTTTCCTAAATTTTTTAGCAAAAAAGCTAAAATTTCTCTTATTTTTTCTTATTTTTTCCATTTATTTCCTCATAAAAATGAGATATTTTAGAATTATAAGTTCTTACTAATCAACGACACTCAAAATCATATTCAAATCAATTTTTATTCAATATGACCCCAAAACACTCAACAAAAACTATGTCATGCTTAATGTAGCTTTTGTGTTGTAGTTATTCAAGTCTACTAGACATGTCTGAAGGATCCTTTGCTTCAAACCTACATTGCTTCTTCCTAAGGAGTAGTGTGTACAATTAGATAGATCTATATGGTATTCTCAATTTTGAAACTTGTCTTTAAATCCCAAATTGTTCCACTTTCTTTCAAATTTGGAACAATTTTATATAAATTTGATATATGCCTCAAGTTTTCATATAACGTTCACATATTTTGACTCTAGGACATCAAGTCTCATATAAAACTTTATCTTTATGATACTGATATGCTGTAGTACTTCACACTTCCTTTCAACTTATTCATCTTATTTAGGAAATTGATGTGTTGCATGGAGATGCATACAAATCTCTATTCTTTTCTTATTAACTTGATGCATTAAATCAAGTCATCTTATAATACTTATGATAATTTACACTAACTTGATACACTCCATCACAATAAATTTAATGTTGTGTATTTCATATGAACATGATGTAGTGCATTAAGTTGTATTGTAAAGTTTAAAAAAATTCACACCAACTTGATGCACTACATCAAGCTAGATAGAATAATGTATTTTTTTGTACTAACTTGATGTAGTGGATTCAGTTTCCTTGAAAATATAGAGGTTTTTCAATCAAGCTACATGGAATATTATGTGTTTTTCATACCAACTTGATGCAATGTATCAAGTCGCTTTGTAAATAATACAAGTTTTGGCATCACCTCAATGCACGACATCAACCCACCTAGAATATTGCATGTTTTCTTTCTACCTTGATTGCCTCATAAATCATAAAATATTTGACTCCAACTTGATGCACTACATCAAGCTACATAGAATATTGTCTGCTTTTTTGTAGTTACTTGACGCAATGCATTGATTTTCATTGTAAATCATAGAAGTTTTGTCACCAAATTGATGCATTTAAAGTGCTCAACATGTTTTCATAGGATCTTGATACATAGCATCAAGTTGCCATGCATGTTGCGCATAATTTCGAACATATAAAAAAGTTAATGATACAAAACAAGTGGTTGTGTGCATTATGTAATGAATGTCTACAATAACCATAAGTAGTCTATCAAAGTGCATTAATATTTGCAACAAGTGTAACTTCTCCATTAATGTGCATAGTTGGTTCATCTTTAAAATGAAGTAGGTATGGTGCATCAATTGACATTTGAATAAATAAGGTTTCCATGTTACTTTTTCGTGAGGGAGGGGGTTCACTATATGTATATACTCTTTATCATGTGCATTCAAGGAGTATTTGCAAATACTCTTATCTATTAAATTTTCCCAAATAAAACACTCTAGTTTTCTATTAAATCTATAAATAAACCCTTTTAAATATGGTAGCCTTTTGTCTTTAAAAAAATTTCAACTTTGTTATTTTAAGAATCCTTTATGTTAAACCCTCCTGATACACACATGTCCTTATGGGTGAACCTCTCAAGGTTTCCATCAACATGTTCAAATTTTAAAGTAGGTGATCACAACTTTATTTCTCTATACTCCACTACCACAAGTAACATTCTAGTGTGGAACATGCATTTAAGAATGAAGACTTTTGAGTCTTTTCAGGGTACGATCTTTTGATTTACTTGTTATATTGACAAGTTATATAAATATAATAAGTTTTATAAATTGTCCTATCTATATATTTTGTCTCTTGTGCATGTACATACATGATTGATAGACCAAGTACTCGCCAATGTCTTGGAGAATGTGTTGATTAACCCTACTTTAATAAGAAAGTGAAAGTATTTGTATGGAATCCAGATGATTACCAAACATTATAAAAAACATGGTAATAGTTAAACAAAAAATTTATGGAGTTATGTTTAGGACCGAAAGGTTTTCTTTTAGATGCCATTGAGACATAGGTAGGTTTATTATTGTGGAAATATATAGAACTAATTAATTGTATACTGTGAATACTTGGTTTTTCAATGCCCTTAGATAAAAAAATGACTCGTGCAATTAATGAATGAAGAGATTATGTTGTTGTAGAAAAGATGATCTTCGACTATTTTTTATAGGATATAACTAGTATTTTGCAATAAGTGGATGCAAGAAGATAGAAGATAATTGAATTCAGAGAGATTGTGTCATTATTTTTTGAGCCACGGGTTTTAGTCCATGTAGTACACATAGAGATGTATGTATTGGGAAACTTGTGCAACAAACTAGTAAAATAAGAATGGTGAGGATACATAAGGGAAAAGATATGTTGGACCAAACCAGCACTTGTTGTATGACTTTTTATATGTGATTTACTTGCAATATTGATGTACTTGAATTTATTCTTTTCATAGATTGATAATTGTTGCACTTGGTAGTTTCTTGTGAAGCAAGTTGCTCATTGTGTACTTTACATCCTATGCTTGATGTGCTATTAGTTAAGGTATGTTTTGTCATTGTAAGTGTAATGTTGTTTAATAAAGGTACTTGCTATTTTGGGCATTTTATGATGTTAATATATCTAATACTACATGATTTTATCTCTTATGTACAACTTTATTAGCAAGTGATTCGAGTTTAGCAAGATTGTAAAAATAACATCACCATGTCTAGTACAGCTACATAACATTGTAAACTTCATTGAATATCTTGAAGTGATTGTATCATGTCTAAAATAAAAACTTATACAAATATAATCTTCTAACTTTTGTAAATATAATCTTCTAACTTTTACTAAATATAATACCCTTTCTTTTGAACTCACGTGGTTCAAAATCTTGCATAAAACACTTTAGGCTCAACTAATCTATATTTCTACAAGAGGATTTGTACTCGTGCTACCAACTATAATTTTGAAGGCAAAAAATTATCTAATTCACATATAGAGTCTATCATTTTGATTCCCAAGAATAAGAAACTTGCCTTCAAATAGTCAAGGTGAGCATGATGGGCCCCCACAATCAAACTTTGTTCTTTCACAAATTGCTATTGAAAACCTACTATTACTTAAAATTCATTCTCAAAAATATGATAGTAAGTATGCTAACTCAAATGGTCATGAATAATATCCATGCTAGTGAATTAAGTTGCTGACCCTTCCTCTATTGGCTATGTCTTATTGTACATACTTATCTACTTTTTAAAAACATGCCTATGCTACTCCTTGAAGTTATATATTTCTTTGATGGCATTAATGTATGATGTAGATCTCTTTATCCTAGCCTCACATCAACTGATATAATTCTAGCCTCTATAGAGCCTCTATACTTGCTATGTTCATTGGACATGTAAGTCTATCACAATTTTCTTACTATGAGATTAAATGGTAAGGTAGTATTAGTTGTAGAATGATTGTTGGATATAAAGGATTGAGGGTGTCTTGTGCCCCTCTAGGACTATACAATCCTTATACTCCTCTTCTATGAATAATTTACCAACTGTATACTAGACAATTCTTTAAACTAAAAACAAGGAATTGCTAATTCATCTACAAAGATTACTACTAATAATGCATTCCCTTCACAAAGGTGTATCATGCCTACCTAAATGAACATGAATAGCACGCATTTTAGAAATACATCAATAAATAATCAAGATTACTAGTGCTTGAAACTCATTAAAGAAATTGGACATTCATAATCTTGAACTACTTAAGTCTACCTCATAGGGGAAGCTCCAACTTAACCCCACAAGGATCCACCTAAAAATAGGAACCTAGTTGATTTATTGGAGTCTCCTATCAACCATTTGGCATCAACTTCTGAGATGACTACATTGCTATCATTGCTCAAGTTGAAGCCTACCATTTTTGTACTTCATTTAATGAGAGTGGGAAATGAGGGAGAGTGATGTGCATCAACCCCTCTACTGATAGGGTATAGTTGATCAGCCCTTCCTAGCCTTGCCTAATCTTATGTTTGAGTTGTATTAGAAGCCTCTCTACTACTGCTAATGAAGGCTTCCTTGCCATTGGAAAGACCTATGCGGAAGCTAACCATTTACTTCTCTGAAATGGGCTCTTTAGTTCTCTAACTAATCTAGTACATTTTAATTATACATATAGAAATTGTTTTTCTTAATCATCCTTCTAGAAAAATACTCAATTATGTAAATTAGGCAGAGACACAAATACTATCTCAAAGAGTCTTTGAAAATAGTTGCAAGAAATATATTTATCTACACGTTCTTTAAGGTGCAATGTTATGCTAGTTTTCTATCCCTTATACTAGGACTTGTGTCTAAAGTACCTCAATATTCGTGTATGGGCCCAATCCACCAATCTTCCCTTATCTAGCATTAGGGACTTCTAAGAAGACCATCACAGGCTCAAAAAGGTTAGGCTAGTCTTGACACCCAAGTAATTTGTGGCTAGAGGCCCCCACAGTATCCTCCTCACCTCCTAGCATAACATCCTCCCCATGGAGAGACCTCTCCTATCTAGGGATGTGGACTATTCTAGCCCCTTGGTGAAGGGCTCTACCATTAGCCTTGGGGAAAACCTAGGGAATATCCAAGAGTTTGGCCATGTGGGCACAATATCTCTTTTCCAAAATCTACAAACAAGGCAACTTTCCAATTCCTAGCTAGGAAATTGCTGCAAGGGAAGTATCTTGGGGCTTCTTTTCTTGTCCATTGGTGATGGCCCATAGGCCCTTCTTCATCACGATAAGCTTTATGCATGTTTACTAAGTATGAAATTCAACTCCTTTGAAGCGACATGTTGAAGAGTCTTTGCCCATGTTGAGTGACTAGAATAGTAAAAAATTAGCACCAAAATTCCAGATCAAATTATCAAATGAGTTGATTGTGTGAAAGGACACAAGTAGCAAGAGTCATTAGATGAGTGTCAATAGACACTATGCTTGAATATTCTTGGGTCTTTCAAATCTTCCAAGATCTCCCATCATTGCTGACTTGATCAATGAATGTTGTTTCAAATCTTCTTCTTGAAGTTTGTATTTGCTAAAACTAATTAGATCTTATTGATAGGAACTCTAGTTGGCTGACAAGGATGAGAAATTAATGTAGGAGAAGAGCTTGAGTCTAGTGGTGGCTATGGATGCTTAGTCTTCTCTTAAAACTTTTTCTTGCTGATTTGAAGGTAAAATCTTGCTGGGAACTTTAGTGTTCAATCATATCAAAGTAGTAGGAACTTGGTTCAAGTGGCAGGAGTGAGAAAATGTAGGAAATATGAGCTTGAAGTTCAAGGCTATGACTTCCTTGATTTAGGATATTTTGGTCAACTGGTTTTTTGTTTGTGTTGCAGCTTGTAGACGCAACAATTTGTCAAAATATTTGATGTCCAAGAACTTTATAAGCCAAGCTTCAAATGCCCTCTATTCACAGGAGCAATGGCAACCCATAAACACAAATCGAGTTGTACAAGTTGTGGGCGTAATTCAAGTAGCAAGCTGAGATTTCTAAAATGGCGGGCAACAAAGCATGCAATGTCGACATGTAACGTGATGCAATGATTCTCCTTGAGAAGGAAACAAAACCCTAGAAGAGATCTACCTAAGATGGCTTTGGTTGAGGAGACCCAAGAGCTCCAACTGCATGCTATGGCTGCCATGAAGTGTAAAGTGAAGATAGAGGTGGAAGATGAGACCTTTAGCTGGAATTAAGCTTACCATAGATGAACAAAGACTGCAGAAGCAGAGGGGAGAGCTAAGGCATGCTCATCTGAGTTCTAATACCATGTTAGATAGATCGATCTAAAGCATGGCAGGAGCTATGGAGGTCAGAAGATGAATACAAGACTCATGATGACATAGACAATGGAGGGATTGTTGCACAAGTGAATTAGGTTCCAAGATGGAAGCTTAGAATCATAAGCACAATCTCGCGTAAGAGATTAACAATGAAAATAGCACTAGATAAGAGAATAAAACATCATGATATATTGTATTAAATTCAATGAAAGTGATAGTTAAGCACAATGTTTTATAGTAGTTGGATAGCAGCATTCTGCCTCACTGTGCATATGAGATTCAGGATTGATTACATGTCTCTTGCCTTATAGCTCCATACAAAGAGGCATACAAATGGGTGTGACTGCCAAACTATCGACATACATTGAGAGTTAGTTATCTTTAAGACATTGATCTCTACTTAAACAAACCAAAGATTTAGCTCTTAAGAGAGTGTCTTGAAGATCCTTGCATTTCATAGATTCATATTGAGTGTCCAAGGGAGGATTCAACCCTCAAAAAAACTTGGCCACCTATTGGAAAATATCCATAGCATGGGCATAATTTTGGAGAGTTAGGAATTGGGAGTAATATGCTTCTACGATCAATCCTAGTTGGCAAAGCTCAAAGGACTTGTTCATCTTTAAGGTGCAATAGTAAGCCATATGATATCTCCCATGCATAACTTCTTTTATGAGTTCCTATATAGCAATAGATTTTGATACTCATGTATCTCTCCACCATTTCTTCCACAAGAGACATGTTTTCCTTGTTAGTCTTAGTTTGGCCAACATGGCTTGGTTAGGGATGCTTATCACTTGCAGCTTGGAAATAGTATTCCAGAGACTCAATCTAGACTTCACTATTTGTTTCCACATCCTTAACCTTCCCATCAAATTCAAGTGTTTTTAACTGCTTGAGAAGAGATTTCTTCTCTTATAGTTCAATGGGTCAATGACAACTAGAGTATCTGATTTTTCAATACATAAGGAGCTAGTTTAATACACATCATAAATCTCACCAATATTTTGACTTAATATTTTCTCAAAGGATTATAGTTTCTCTTTTTGCACATATTATTAGGGAGAGAGAAGCATCTTTTATTCAAATTATTTTTAGTAGAAAAATGTATTACATCATGTTAAAGGTTCTTTTATGAAGATGTACCTATGGAAATTAGATACATTGATAGTATGATAGTAAGGAGGATCAGTAAAAAATTTAATGATTCTATACTTGAAAGGAAGATATGGGTTACCTTCTTTATAATCATTTTGACAAGAGGAGTTTCTTAGGATAACAACTGTATCATCTAGAATAACTCAAATCACTTGCTCATAGACATAATGATTTTGTTTGATCTATTGTCCATCTATGTGGACAGTAGGGCTTGATCCAGATTCTTCAAAAATAAATAAGTAGATAACCCTAAGACTCTTTATCCACTAAAATTGCTTCAAGCTTAATTTGGATGTAAGCAAAATGATCAACATTGATATCACAATATATGCCTTCATGTATCCAATGTCTTTCACACTGGTTTCTTCCACTATACAATGAAGATAGATTTAAAATTCGATCCCAAATAACTGTGAATGCGTAGAATGCATTGCTGCCGATGTAAACATTGCTCGAAAGACTAGGAATCGCTCCCAATCTTTGTCTCTCTGGGTAGGATAAAAACACATATTAGCAAGGGAAGGGAAAAACAACTCATATCTTAGACTACAATTACCAAGTTTTTGATTTCTTTTGGCTTTGATACCAATTGTAACATACCCGCCTTTATTACATGATGAGTAACATTTTAGTAGTCAACCAAATTTTACTTTCAGTCGTCACCATCCGTGCTCTAATCAAAATGATCAGATTTTTTTCCGGCTCTATAACCCTAGGTCTACCCCACAAGGGAAGCATCCTTTCGTTACCCATGGACCAACCCGAAGATTCCTAATTGACCTAACAGTCACCTATCAAAAACTAGCTCACATCCGAAGGTGTCCTTCGAGAGGTTTCTTGTCCGAAAGGAGTGACTGTCATTACCCTCAGTTCATGGAGTACAATGCTTTTTTCTAGTATCAAACTAAGGATTTATGAAATCCCTCACAGTGCTCTGGCACAGTCATCGTACCTTTCCCCTAAGATAATTTACAGTTCGGGTTCTGAGACCAAATCCTAGGTAAGTCAGCAAATCGTCCCTTCCTAGAGTTTCTTCCTAGCGTTTGTTTTGGGGGAAACCTCTCAGCTAATTGAGACCACCCTGCCATGGGACTGGATTTGTCGGGAATCCATCCACTCACTTCCCTGTATACAAGTTCTTGGTTATCTAATTACCTACCACATTACATGAGATATATCAAAACAACTTCATTAATTAAAAAGAATCCTTTTATGCACAGTTGTTTGTTTGCATAATTTACTCATGGACATACAATCAGAATAAAACAAATTCATTGATTATGTTCCATAATGTGTGTTCTCTCGCCCATATATGAGAAAAATTACAATTTCACGTGCTGTCTTATCCAATGCATCAGCACGTCACCAAGATTAAATCCACCTATAGCTGGTGTTTTTAGGTGTCCCAAGTAGAACTTTGGCCATACAGGAGACCAAGTAGTTCCTAGATGCGTAAAGGATTTACTAGCTAGAGCCCCCTTGGCACCTTAACCACCTCCTACTTAATATGATCCCTACTGGGAGACCTCTCGCTATCAGAGTCGGTCCATGCTTCCGGGGTAGTAAAAACATCCCCTCTTGGTATGGGGATTCAACACCTATCCTTGGGGGAGGTATAGGGCTTCTCAATTTATAATTGTTCCAATACTTAACTCAATCAGGATCTAATCTAGAAAATCACAAACAAGATTGATGTCTTCAAGCAATTATGACTTCAAACACTAATGCAAATTTCAAGTGATGATTAATCTCATAGCAATCGACCTTTGAAATTCACACAGTGAGCTCTTCCCCTAGGATATCTAATTTTTGGGTCTCTAGCCTCTTAGTTTAAGGTTTATAATGACATTCTTGTAACCAAGTTTCTTGGCCTTAAGTCCGTTTCTTCAACTTAGAGATATTTCTGGTCTTAAAATCTTCTATCAAAGCTTCTAGATTAAACTATATCCTTGACTAATTTCTTCGGGCTCATTCTTAATAAATCCGTCTTGAAAACTTCCTCATGATTTCTCTTGAGTTCTAGAATTTTGTAGTTTCCCTAGCAATTTCTAGCCTATAAAATGTTCTAATAATTTACCAAGTGAATACTCTAAGATCCCATTATTTCTTAAGAGACTTATCTTATTTCTATTGAATTCAGATTAAAAAATTTAGAAAAAAACCTATGGTATTGAAATTGGTAAAGGGTTGTTATGCACGCTCGTGACTCCATTAGTGACTCCGATGCTCGCAACTCCAATTGTTACTTCCACATTCGTAGGTTCGTTCGCGATTTCTACTTTTGAATTCTTTTTCTTTAGGGCTATGACGGAAATATGATTTGTAGAAGAAGAAGAACATGATAGTAATATTGGTTAGCAAGGGTGTAAGACTCTCGATGATGATGATGGTTATTGAAGGATTCAATGATGTAGGCCTTGCGGATGGTTCTTCTTGCCTTGTGGAGAGCAATACTTCTCTCTCTCTAGTAGACGGAATAGGGATGAGAGTAAAGGTATGACTTCTAACCGGATTGATAGAATATGATAAAGTTCTTCAATGTATTCTCTTTTTGGATTAGAGTAGAAGAGGATGAGAGACCTTTAGTGTATCCCCTTCCTTGGGTTGAATGAAATGATGTCTCTTCTTCTCGTAAAATAGAGTCTCCTACTTCTCGATCGGCGTCTCGTCTCCTCATCAAAATTGCTCTTTTTTCCCTTCTTGGTCATCCCCAAGTCCTCAATTTATAGTTTCGCAGGGGGGTAAAAGAGAGGACGCTTGCTTTTTGGCACTTTTTAATGGCATCATCGATGACAAAGAGAGAACACTTTCTTTTAGTGCTTATGATGACATCAAAGAGGGAGCTCCATTTTTGTAGTGCGAAGATAAAAATTTACGAATCTATGGGCAAGCATCGCATGGCGCATTGTCAAGCAGGCGTCACTCCAAAGCAGCCACCAAGGCATAAACCTTGGCATCTTGGCCTTGGCATACTTGGCAATGGGCTACGAAGGCTTCATTGGCGGCATTGGCTATGTGTGAGAAGCTCCCACTAACTTGTAGGAAAGTCTTCCCGAGAGGTCACCCATCCCGGCAATGTCGTCACGCAAGTGCACTTAACTACCAAGTGACTATCCACTAGGCTAGTTCTTTTTGTTGTTCTATACTACAAACATAGTTTTAATAAGCTAGTCTTGGGAGGGTCTCCCAAGTCTTTCTTCCATGAACTTGCATATAATACCACATTAATTATAATAATTATCTTCATAATGAGAGTCAGTTTCATAATTAGAGCTAGTTTTTTTCAAAATGTGTAACATAATTCAATCTTCTTTGGAATGTATACGCACATTAAAATAAACTAATATATGGGGACATTACATGTCTAAAGTACCTCAAAATTGAATCCACCAATATTTCCTTATCTAGAATTAGGGACTTTTGAGAAGACCATCACGAGCTCATAAAGGTTAAGTTAGTCTCGACAGCCAAGGAATTTGTGGCTAGAGACCCCCACAATATCCTCCTCACCTCCTAGCATAACATCCTCACTATGGGGAGACCTCTCCTATCTAGGGATGTTGACTATTCCAGCCCCTTGGTGAAGGGATTTGCCACTAGGCTTGGGGATAACCTAGGGCATATCCAAGAGTTTGGCCATGTGGGCAAAATATCTCTTTTCCAAAATCTACAAACAATGCAACTTGCCTATTCCTAGCTAGGAAAACATCTTTTGTTCAAAGCAACAAGGATGTCTTTGAACATTTTGTCAAAACCAAAAAAAATCTTTGAATATCTTATAAGAGAAGATAGAGTCCACAACTTATTTCTCCTATAGTGCAATCATATAAAGCACTCGTAGTAGTTCTTTCCTTAAGGGATAATCATAGGAGTTCCTAATGGACAATTCATTTCTATATTATAGGGACATTAATGTAAGTTGTAATTCCCTCCTAGAAGCATAATAATATATGAGCTAGCATCCACTATGTGATGTGGTAAGGAGGCAATATATTCTACACTAGTATATTAGGATACCAATATGAGGATATGCTAGTGATTCTACAACTGGATTACACCCACATAGTCCATCCTTGGTTATTTCACATTCATTGTGCCACCATTTATTTCCTTAGTAGATTCACACCATAGTGATTGCATGTATATACATTGTGATACTGTCATATTTGTTTTTTATCATGTTATAGACTTAGTTCTTTTGAGTGAAAGAAGAGGAAAGAAAAAGAAGAAGAATTCAACCCTATCTCTCTATGTTCTCAAGTCTCCATTGCTTTTGTGTGTGTGCTCTTAGGTTCTTCACCTCTCTTCCCTTGTCTGTTTCCATGGTAGCAGAGCTATCCCACAACTTTGGGGAGCTCAATTGAAGGCTAAGATAAAGGTGTTGGAGCACAAAAGCAAGCAAGAAAGCAACTAGTAAGAAGCTCTTCCACCTTGGTAGATTTTGCATTGGGTTATAGCCATAAGAGGCTTCTAAGCCTTGCAAGGCTATAGTCTCTGATTGAAATGAAACTACAACTAATGATTTTGTAGATAGGTCCTTTAAGGTTTCCTACTATGATTTTTAGCATCTAATGTCATTTTGGCCTCCATTTCGAACCTACAACTAGTCTCGACAATAGTTTTTAGGTATACTATAATTTTGACCGTGTCAGTCATTTATATGTGCACATACTACAAATTTTGAATCTGTAGGGTTTTAAATGTTTGTTGGGTTGTAGATAAAGAAGACATCTATATATAAGTTACAAATTGTAGTTATTAATGTGTAGACAATGACAAAGCCTACATGTTTAGTTGTGGTGTACTTGGTATTAGCTTGTTTACATAGTGCAATTTTTTCTTAATTATTTATTTGTCAAAATGTTTGACAATTTCAACCTGATTGTTAACAAGAAGCTTGATAAGAACGAATATCTTACATGAAAGTTTCGAATGATAGATTTCTTGAAGAGCAAAGGTGTTTGAAATTACATTAAAGGACACAAACTAAAGTTATGTATTGGTTTTCTATTATTGTAACAAGTATCATGATGGAATATTGTAGGAATGTAATACCCCCACTATTGCATGTAAGAATTTGGCAAGGCTATTTGAAGTAAACACAAAAGCAAGAAAGTTACAGCTCAAGTTGAGAACCAAGTAGTGAAAAGAGAAAACATGTCCAATAAAGATTATGTCTTGAAAATCAAAAGTATTGTGAAGTTTCTTGAATCTATTAGTATGCTAGTTGATAATGATAATGTTATGCAGTAAACACTTATTATCCAATTCTAGAGTTGATGAGATACGTAAAGTATGTGAAGCTTGTCAATTTGAAAAGCAAGAAATACACGTGTTTCCATGAAAAGTATGTAAGCAAGAAGTCACCTGAATTGATACATTCTAATGTGTGGGATCCTACAAAGACTACATCTTTAAGTGGTTGCAAGTATGATGTTTTCTTCATTGATCCTCATACTCGTAAAGTATAGGTTTACTTTATGCGTGAGAAAGGTGAGATGCTCACTCACTTTAAAAGGTTTAAGGCTTTAGTTGAGAAGGACAGCGGGTTGCATATTAAATGCCTAAGGTTAGATGAATGGGGAGAATATCTCTCCAATTAGTTTTTTTATTTTTTGTAGAAAACTTGTACATAGAGGTAGTATACATGGACCCCTCCACTTTCTTGGGCACCTCCATCAACTTGTCCTCCCAATAGTCTATGGCCTCCCATTACCAACTTGTGGGGTGTCTAATTCTCTCCATCGACGACCAACACTTCCCCAACCTTGCCAAGAGCATTATCACTTTCTCTACTACCCTTGGAGATAACACTTGATCCAATGTTTGAGCGAAGCTAAAGGTGAATCCAAAGGGTTGGCTATGATTCTCCCACTACTTCCATACTACAAGTTCTTGGTTCTAATTCATAGGATGGCACTTCTGTCCTTAAGGAATGGCCACACTAAGAACTTGTTGTGGCTTTGGCTTGGAGTTTTATTCATACTAGCTCTATCCATTCTATCCATTTGCACCTCATTTTCACCACTCACTTTAGGGGTATGGTCTCATTACCTTGCTCTTCTATCTTGCTTATGTTTGCAATGGGGGCTTGCTTCATGCAGTTGCTCTTGCTTATCATGGTCTTACTCAAAGTATGGCCCCTCTTCCTGTATTGGATCTCTCGACTCCTCAAGGGGAGGTTGTGTTTGCTGCTCTTGCTCCCAAACCCTAGCAATTCAAGTTCTTGCATGGATAATCCAGTCATGATCAAATGAGTTCTTGGTTCCTCACACCTAAGTGCTTTGGGTACCTTAACATAGAGTCCATGTTTAGATGCTCTCCTTGCAAACTCTAATTTCCTTTTGAGTTCAACAATAATCTCTTCCTCTCTTGTTTGGGTGACATTTAATATTGTGTTCAAGAAGGCTTTTTTCTGCTCAAGCATCTATGTCTCCACAGCTTCAACTTTGATTTCCACCATAATGCATTCGCTCTCTAAATGTGCCAAGCAGTAAGCTAAATCTTTAATCATGTCATCATTTTTAGCTGCACATTCTTTCACATTCCCTTTCATTTGGTCCAATTCGTGATTCTAGTATTGTGTGAGGGTAGTGATTACTTGCTCTTGCTCTTGCCATAATATACTCATTTGTTCATTCTCTCGGTTCTGGCGCTCTATTTGTTCCATTAGGATGGCCTCCTAATGGACTGTTGCATGAAGTTGATCATGCAGCTCAACCATCTTGTTCATGGTCTCTTCATATTCCTACATTTTTGTAGCATGCAACTCTTATTTCAACTCCTCTATTTGCCTCTTCAACTCCTTGTTTTCTATTGCCCTAAACTAGATCAAGAAGGAGGAACCAACAAAGAAGTGAAGCCATACAAGTTTATGATTTGATATACCTTATACCCTTTGAAGATGAGTAGAAGCCCTAGAAAGATACAATAAGCCTTATACTTGTAATAGGTCATTCTGTTTTATGAATAAACCTACCTCTTAGTTCATAAATTCACTTTGAAGTTGTGCTTGTGTGTTATCAAAATAGCACAATGAAATTTTGGTAAGTCCTAACCCATGGGTCCTATGATATAACTCACCAAAGAGAAAAAATAACCCTAGTTTTCCTCAAGATGAAGGCATATCAATTCCTCTAAGTGAGAGAGATGTAACAAAATTAATATTTTTTTTAAACATCAAAAAGAGAAAATGGTCGCCCCCTATAAAAACAAATCCATCCTCATCATCGTCATCGTCATAGATCATGATCATCCTCATCGAAGGCAACATTCTCAAATCTTTAAGCAAGACCACGAAAAGCTTGTAGTTAGAGAGTAAAGCATGTTGGATGATCATGCAAGTTAAGGCTATATTGAAAACAAACAAGATAGGAGAAATGTGAAGAACCCAAGAGAGCATGCACACGAAAGCAAAGGAGACTTGAGAACATAGAGAGATAAGGCTTAAACCTTCTTCTTCTTCTTCTTCCATTCAAAAGAACTAAGTCTACAACATGATAAAAGATATTGGCACTCTTGCGAGCACATTGCCAAGACCCATAGACTACTTATTACTTCAATAATTTCAAGCCGAGAGCTACCTCAATATCAACCCATCCACTTGCATGCTCTCCTTGTCTACGTTGGGAAATTTTCTTTCATCATACACACTCGCACTCTGAGGAGCTAACAACATAACATACCACCATCAAATTGTTGTCAGGGATTTGAATAGAAGATTACATGTTTAATGGGCACATACAAGAGTGAATCAACATTTGTGACTATTTCGTGTCGTGATGTTTTTTTTAAAAAAAATCATGCACTTGTTCACAATGGGCCGGCAGGAAAATATGTCACACAAATCCATTCATCTTTCCTTGGAATCTATTTCTAGAAATCCAGATAGACCTCACCAAATGTTTGCCCCACCTCCTTCCAATACCACTTTGAACCACTATACATCGGATATGATCATGGAGAAGCTATGGTAATCCATTGAGATAATACTTTGCAAGTTCCCAAAATACTCCATCTTATTTATAATGGTGTTCGGATCCGTGGCCTGCCGTTAGCTCTCTTGCTTGAACTTTGCTATGACACCACAATCCATTGTGGAGCACATTCTGTTGATGGGCTCAATACGAAAATGTCACTTGCACGACCAATCGCACTACAGATTTTGTACTATACAGTGAAACAATTAGATTAGTTGTTGCATATAAAATCTAGATATGATAGCTTATAAAACATGTGGTCACCTTCGGACTACATCCCCTCAAGAATTCCCACTCCTTAGTAGAGACCTCTACCCCTTCGCGAGAAGCTGCAATCAAAGCTCCATGTAACCACCACATAAACATAAACTGTGGCATCTCCTCCATGCCCTCATGATATCAAATTGATTGATAGCGTATACTGCATCAAAATTCCAATTGCGCTTCTTCTTGGTCATTTTTTTCCTGCTCATACTTAGGGAGCCACTTCTCCATGGATGCATAATGCAACGTACAAAAACAATCCACTTTCTCCTCCATTGTAGCATCCATCCTTTTTTCTACTCCATTTCCAACCACCACATCTTCGATGAGTCTATCATCATCTTTCAACAACCATAGCATACTGTTGTCTGAATCCACCATTGGTAGCCACTTTGAAATATATACTAATGCCTCCGACATGAGCCAACCTTTAGCTACGCTACCTTCTCGCTGAGCTTACTATCGTAAAAATCTCTTCAAGCTTTTCATGAAGTGCTCTAAGAAGAACATCCATCGCATTGTCATGTTGCTACACACACATAATGTGAAAAAATCTAGAGTGTGGCTTACTTATTAATCTAGAGAGCCAATGCTATATTAATGTTAGTGTTCGTAGTGTGAATGGTTCAAAACTACTAGATTTTTGGACAAGTTTAGCCAATTTTTGATATTTTACATATTATCTCTTGTAAAAATCCAAAAACTGTAGAAAACTTCTAGAATAGGATGACATGTAAAAGAAAGCATGTAGCTTTGAGTCATTTTGGGAGGATTTTATGTAAAAAGAAGGATTGGCAAAATTGTGCGATGCATGATCACAATTTTCAAGTAGTGAATAACACTCGGAAGTGGGAGATGAAGGAGTGTTTTGGTAGAATTCTAGCCATAGGTATGCTAGTATTTTACCCCCTTTTCAGAGCCAATGGAAGCATCAGATTGGCGATCTGAGTAGCATAGAGGAATGTATTATTTTATGCACATTTTTGTTTACAAGAGATTTATCTTCTCATAATGCACAAATAAATTGATAGGCTTCACCTTTGTGAGTATTCTTCTACATCTTCTATTTCTTTTTGTGAGTATTCTTCTACGTTGCCTATTTCTTTCAACCCCTTTTCTTCTCTCTGCTCCTCTCCTCCCTGAATCTCCCTTCACCCTACTATCTCTTACCCCTATGGTAGACTTTTGACCCCAAACGCTCTAATATTAGTGAACCTGTCGTGAAAGTTGGCAACAGAAGTGGTTAAAAATGGGGGATTCTACTGGATCAAGTGGTGGTGATGCTTTGCAACAGATGATTACTTTGTTGCAACAACAACAACATCAACAGTTTTTGTTACAACATCAGATGTAAACTCGGCAAGAAGTAGAAAGAATTGATTTCTTAGATGTGAATGCATTGCAGGTAGGGGGACAAGAATTGAAGCATTTTAAAGGCAAAATATTTCAGCCTTCATCCGATTGTATGAAGAAAATATGTTGTTTCATGGGGTACCGCAGTATGCATGGAGTTGGTATTTCTTCAGTTTGGCCATGCACACTTTGCATGATCAGATTGATGAGTTACATAGAAGATATGCTAATTAGGCATCTTTCAAGAAACCTTTGAGAGAAGAGTTTTTCTTGGAAGTTGCAAGATTGGTAACTAAAAATACATTTATAGATTGGATTGAAAAGCCCAATAAAGGGTTGATTGCTAAAGCTTTGCTCCGTGAATTTGAAAGTCGGTATGTGCAGTTGGATGCCAATGAGCAGCAATTATTGGAGAGTCAAAAATTTGATTTGTTTCTAAAGTCTACAGATTCTGTTTTGCAGGAGAAGCTAACTGATCATTTAGAATATGCATCTTCTAAAATGGGATTGAAGTCCAATTGGGCTAATGTAATTGAGGCAATGCATATGTTGGTAAAGAGAGAGCGTATGAAATTAAGATGGGGTATAGGCACCACACCTACTAGTGCTCAGAAGGGGGCTGAAATTGCAAAAAAGGCGCCTATAGCTATGGTAGAACAACCGACTATACCTATTGGGCTGGCTCTTAAAAGTGATGTTATGGATGAATTAATCAAAGGCATGTGTAATTTGAGGCTAAATTTGACAAAAATATATGCAAAGGCCAAAAAGTTGGATGTCAAGGTAGAAGAGAAGGGTTAGCCAATATCCTAAAGACCGTATAGAGAAGGATACAAGAGGAGATGCATTTGGTGTGACAATTTATAGCATGAAAAGAAAGATTGTACATCCTACCATGAAGCAGAAGCAAAAAGGTTAGTCTTTTGGAAAGATAGCCAAATTTTGGAAATGGTGGCATGAAGAGAACATCATTTGTTGTCATAGATACAGTCACATATGGGTTGAGAATTGAAATGACTGATGAAGCTCCTAAAGGAGGCATAATTGAAGCAAAATCTTGCATTTGGATGCAAGCATTAGATTGCATGGAAAAGAGAAAAACAACAAAGTCTGAATTGGTTGATGCAAGTCAGAATATACGAGCAAGAACAGGATGGAGTGCACCAGTGGATTCATTTTCAGCCTATGCTTATTTGGCTGAGGTTCATAATCAAGAAGCTCTTATGGAAGAAAAGAGAAGAATAGATTAGGACACTGCTAGTCCTTCCTCTTTAGGCCCATCTAAATGCATAACACGAAGTAAAATGGAGGATGCATCTCAAGAGAAGAAACAAGAAGGGAAGAAAAGGGGCAAGCAGCCTGATTATAGGTTACAATTAGACCTTAAGACTGCCACAAACCTTAAAAAAGTCTTGGAAGATCACATACTTGGTAGTAGAGTGGAATTCACACTTAGCAAAGTTCTTGGAATCACGAAGCATGAATGTCATGATGCAATCATTGATATGCTGAAACGAAAAAGACAGTTTGATAGTGAATTTTTGCAAGCATTGATGCAAGTTGACAATGACATAGAGAAACATCTTTAGAGGAGTATGATGATGCATGTAATGTTGTTTTGGAATAGGTTGATATGAAAATGGGAGTGTAGACAACAAGCTTATGGCTAAAATTGGTATTATGGGCAGCAGTAAGCATAGAGAGAAGGTTATGTATAATGGAGATGTCCATCAACAAGCACGTGAAGAAAAATATGCTCATTTTATTCCAAGCAGTCATTATTCACAAACGCATTGGGCTCGTGCTACAATATAGACAATTGTTAAAGTGGGAGAAAGAGAGATGCCTTGCATAACTCTCTTGGATCATGGTTCTAAAATCAATGTTATGGTACACAACTTGTATGAGAATGGAGGTTGGCCGATTGGTGTAGATCCAAGATGGCGCATGCGAGCAGAAAACAATTCATCAAGGGATCTTTATGTGGCTTGTTCGAATGTACCTGTGACTATTGGAGATGTTCGGGATGAATATCATTTTTTTGTGCACGATTCATGTTGTTATACGGTGATTCTGGGGCAGCCCCATATCTCGAAATCAAGGCTGGAAACAAAAGCCTTGGATGATGGTTCTTCATATGCTCGAGTTTGGAGTAAAGATAATACAAAGGCATTACAATTTCTCACTATTTTTGTGAATCATCCCCACAATCAAGATAGATTACAGGATAATCCTATGTCACCTAATGCACGAGAGTTTAAGGGTCTTTAGACAGCACTGTTGTAAATGGAGGCTGTGGCAGTGCCTCTAGGAAGATAATTATACCTCCAAGAAAGGGAAAAACTGTGTTTGTGTATGGATTGCAGGAATGGACAGCATGTAGCCTTGGCAATTTTAAGAATATGTCAGCCATGTGCAAGGATGAAAAGAAATGTGTAGGATGAGCTGAAAAAGAGCTGAAGACATATGGTTTGATGGCTGCAAATGTAGGTATTTCAAGGCTATTTTCAGGGCTGGTTGATGTTGATACAATGGCTGAAATTTCTAAAGCAATTAATGCTGAAAATATGGAAGAAAAAGAGGTAGAAGATGAAGACAATGGCATGGTAGAGGATACTTCTTCTAACACTACAAATCCATAAGACTTTGGCACATGCCGGAGGATGTGCAGGTTATGAGGGGATGGATGTCGTACCACTACACACACAGAGTGTGAAAAACTCTAAAGTGTGGTTTTCTTATTGATCTAGAGAGCCAATGACATATTAATGTTAGTGTTTGTAGTGTGAATGGTTCAAAAATACAAGATTTTTGGACAAGTTTAGCCAATTTTTGATATTTTACATATTATCTCTTGTAAAAATCCAAAAAATGTAGAAAACTTCTAGAATAGGATGACATGTAAAAGAAAACATGTAGCTTTCAACCATTTTGGGAGAATTTTATGTAAAAAGAAGGATTGGCGAAATCGTGCGATGCGCGATCAAAATTTTCAAACAATGAACAACACTCCGAAGTGGGAGATGAAGAAGAAGTGATCTGGCAGAATTCTGATCAGATGTGTTGGAATTTTACCCCCCTTTTGGAGCCAATGGAAGCATCATATTGGCAATTTGAGCAGCATAGAGGAATGTATTATTTTATGCACGTTTTTGTCTACAATAGATTTATCTTATCATAATGCAGAAATAAATTGATAAGCTTCACCTTTGCGAGTATTCTTCTACATCTTCTATTTCTATTTGTGAGTATTCTTCTACATCTTTTATTTCTTTTTGTGAGTATTCTTCTACGTCTCCTGTTTCTTTCAACCCCTTCTCTTCTTTCTACTCCTCTCCTCCTCGAATCTCCCTTCACTCCTCTCCTCCCCTCCCCGAATCTCCCTTCACTCTGTTGTCTCTTACCCCTGCGATAAACTTTCGACCCCAAACACTTTGATAGCGTATGGAGGACGGGTCCCACAATCTCCATTTCATCTAGAGATGCACCAAGAGGTGAGTTTGTATAGTAATCATGGTGGTGGGCAGGTACTTTTGAAAGAGATAGACCATATCCACCGCTCCCTACCTTGCAGATCTAGTAGAGGATGTCTTGATCTTCTTCTATGAGATCCATTGCACTAAATTCAACAACCTGTAAATCACCTCACATATTTCTAGAGTGAGGTGTGACATGATCATGATCGGTAGTACAAATTGCCACAAATGAAGAAGCATTATAAACACCGCGAGTAGACACTAAATAGAAAAATACATATGAGGCTAGTTGCAACTAAGGTCAAGACAAACTTGGCATATCTTATGCTAATCATGGGATTTCAGCCTTGATATAGCTAGTTGTGTTTAGAGAAAGAGGACCTGAGGAAATGCATCATACCCATTGGGATGTGGATAGACCTGATAATTTTTCTTCACAATGTGCTCTTCTTTAGTGGACGGGACCCAAGGAGCACAAGGTAGTTACAAGCGACCATCAGTGCTCAACTGTGGGCCAAAGCACCTACGTCTTGCCTACCTCCTTCAAATCCATTCATGCCCATGTAGTGTCTCTCTTTCTTGTGATGTGTTCTCATAATAAGTTGTCCACTTTCTTGAAAATATGCATGGGATCCAACAAATGGTTGATCTGTAAGTGGGTCTAATCAACTTGAAGAAAGCTGAAAATTATCGCATTCCATTTGGATGTGACTCCTTGTAGAGAATTTTCAACTCGTACTAGCTTTGGGCATTCATTCGTGCTGGAGATCATCCAAGAAAACCTTCCCTCAATTCATGACCCTCCAGCAAGAAAGTGGCGTGTCCTTGATATACCATCTTCTTCATGGTTGGTGACCTTCAGAATTCTAATTGTGGCTATGAAATAAAATTCAAAAGCTTTTTGGCCATAGCATCATGTTTACATATCCAAGTCCATGCTATAATCCAAATTTAGAGAAGAACAAATTAGATCAATTCGATTCAATCAACTGTCGATATAAGGCTGTCTAAAACACGAGAAATGCAACTAAAATATTCATCTGTAGTGATTTTTCTTGTAGATTGCGATTTTTCCACGGTGTTTTATACATTGATATCATACAATTAAAAACTCAAAGCGTAGCCAGGCTCTGATATGCCAATGTTACAAAGTGGAATCACGTGGCAAATCTAGCAAATCAAATCTCAATCATAAACAAAGAACTTAGTGAAAAAATCTAACAAATCAAACATCTCAACTATTAAATACAAACAACATTATAATACATAAGAGGATTTGAATAACTCAATAGATTGAGAAAGACAAGAGAAAAATGCACGATTGGGCCCAACCTCCCCTATAGCAAAAGCCAAACAACATTATAATACATAAGAGGATTTGAATAACTCAATAGATTGAGAAAGACAAGAGAAAAATGCACGATTGGGCCCAACCTCCCCTATAGCAAAAGCCATGGTTTGCCATCCTTAATTATATATTATAGTTTTACATGGATATTTGCATTCTTATCTTACATATAATTACAAAGAAAATACAAATATCAATTGAAATACACAGTTTTAAGAGTCAAGAGGTATCATGTAATATGCTGCAGTTACTCCATAATATTCTGTGCTCTAAATCTTGATGTTTTGAGATCACCATCGTGTTTGGAGTATGCCAAAACCCCCAAAACGACTCTTGAAGCTTTGAATTTTGATTCCAAATTAGGGACAAACGAAAAAACTCAATTTTCACCCTGTTTTCTTGTTTTACATACGATCCATTTACTTTTATAAAGAAAGCTAGAAAAGCCTTCTATACTTAACCACATTAAGAAAATAGCAAGATATTCCATAAAGAAAGCTTATTTCAATAAAATCATATCTTAAATCTCATATTCTAAAATAATCTATATTAAAAATAAATAAATTTATAGTACTAAAGACAATGATCTAATTATTACTAAAGAATTTTAAACTTATAGCTTACAAATATAGTAATAATTTTAATAATACAATATCATATAAATACATATTATATATTATACTTAAGATTACTAATCATAATTATGAAATTTATGCTTGGACTTACGTTAACCCCCAATGCTACCCAAAGCCATCGTTACATGCTCTACATATCAACTGAAGTATTCACAATTGTTTATAAATAAAATAACAAACAATAGTGAATACCTAGCAATCTTCAGCTACAAATAATTAAAATAGGTTGGAACACTGTCCTAACCTTAATTTAATTCGAGTACGCACTCTAAACTCATAAATGTATATTAATTTAATATGTATTTTACATCATCACCCGATGTGAAATCGCCCACATGCACATTAAATTAATATGACACCTGAAAAGAACATGCGTCTCCATCAACTTCTCGCACAAGAAATCCACCTTATGTATGAGCCCCGGCAAATAAATAGTTTTACGGAATCCACCTTGGAATATGCCTCCTAGCATTAGTTTATATAATGGGGAAGAGGTTGTATTATTAGGGGGGGAGGAGGGGGGGGGGGAGGGGGAGGAAGGGGAGGGGGGGAAATGTAATGGAGGCCCTCCCCTCCATGTTGTTGCAGCGCGTAGGGTTCAAGGTCACCGTAGGGGTTTGGCAATAGAAGAATGTATGGGGGTTCAAGAGCTTAGACTCCAGAGATGGTAGAGATAAGAGAAGGGTTGAAGGTTCCAAGCCAAGTTCTTGAAGATAAGTGACAACAGGGTGAAGATAGATTCAAGGAGAGGAGCAGATAGAAGAGAAGAGGTTCGAAGAGATTGAAGATGTAGAAGAATAATTTCAAAAAGAATTAGAAAATATAGAAGAATACTAAGAGAGATGAAGCCTGCCAGTTTCTTTCAGCATTATGAGAAAATATAACTCTAATAGACAAAAAACGTATACAAAATTTCAACCATCATGTCATAAGTTTTCAGCTCCCTTTTTACATGACATAAATATTTTCTTTCAGCCTTAGTCATGGCCAAAAGAGACTTATAACAACCCATACTATTGGCTGTACATACATACAAATTTGCTAGAGACACAGTTTCTGTTGCATAAGGAGGTTCAATCTTTTTACATGATGTACTACCATAGCCTCCTTTTATAGTAGTATAGCCCAAAAGCCCTTGCATTCTCGGGCATTAGGAGGCATAGGATAATCACACAGTCGATCTCTGTTTCGATGAGGGTTAACACACACAGTAAGAAATTGGACAACTCAGTATTATCCCTGCTTCCGATTCGAGCATAGAAAGAACCATCATCAAGAGCTTTTGTCTCCAAGCGGGCTTCAGAAATGTAAGGTTTCCCAAGAATGATAGGGTAACTACAAGAGTCTTGAATAAAAAAGTGAAAATTATCATTTATGTCTCCAATAGTTACCTGCACATTAGGACATGCCACATATAACTCTCTAGAAGAGTTGTTTGCAGCTCTCATTCGCCATCCTGGATCAACATCTATGGGCCATTTGCCACTTTCATAGAGACTCCTTGCCATGACGTTTATCTCCAAGCCGTGGTCTAAGAGTGCAATACATGGTGTTTCTTTTTCTCCAATTTTGATGACTCTCTCTATTGTTGCTCTTGCCCAATGCGTACGGGAGTAGTGACTACTTGGAATGAACCGAGCCTCTTCCTTCTCATGCATGTGCTGTAGATGGCCTTCTTTTTGAGAGGTGGGTTGCCCAACTGGTTTGGACCAGGCGACCATTACATTTTCAGCTTTTACTTCTTTAATTTTTACATTCATGTTTTCTTTATCTTTAGCTTTAATTGCTGTAATTAATTCTTTAACTGCTTCAAGATGAATTCCTTGTGAAGTCAGCTTCTCTTCATCCTGCACAAAAACTCAAAGAACTTGCAAAAAAGCATGCACTATTTCGTCAACTTCATCACCAACATATTTTCCTTTCCTTTTGATTACATTAATAACTACATCGTGGAATTTACGTTTGGCAATTCCAAGAATTTTTCCTAAGGTGAATTCAATTTTGCTTCTTAGAATTCGTTCTTCTAGGACTCGTTTGAGATCGGTTTGCAGATTCTATGTCAGAATGCAATTTGTAGCCTGGCTGCTTTCCTTTCTTCTTTCCTTCGGTCTTCTTTGTTTGTGGTGCATCTTCCATCTCTTGATCTGGGGTTATATTTTTAGCAAGCTTTGGTTGTTCATGCATTCTTCTATTTACCCGTTTTGGAAGGCCAGAAGAGTAAAGCATTGGTTCATCTTCTCTTCTTCTCTTTTCTTCAATCAAGACTTCTTTATGATTGATGTCAGCCAAATGTGCAAAGGTGAAAACAGAATCTACTGGTTCTTTCCAACCAGTTATTCCTCGAATGCACTGACTGGTGTTAGCCAAATCTTCTTTGGCTATTTTACCATGTTCCATTTGATCTAGTGCCTACATCCATACTTTAGATTGCACATTAGCTTTACATGCTTTCAAACTTGATTTAGTTTGCTCAATTTGCAGCCCATAGGTAGTTGCATCAATTGCTGCATAAGCATTCTTTACAGCTAAATCTTCTAATCTTTTCTTCATTCCACCATTGCCAAAATTTGGCTCTAGTGGAAGACCAGTTTCAGCTACATGGATTTTTCTGTCTTTCCAAAAGATGAGCTTTTGTGCTTCAGCCTCACAGAAGGTAGAACACTCTCTGTTGTCATGTTGTTGGCTGTTGCACCAAATACAACGCCTCTTAAATCCTTCTCTCATGGGTCTTTGAGTTTATGATCATCCTCGTTCTTCAACTTTGACATCCAGCTTCTCTACTTGGAACTAATTTTTGTAAGATTCAAATGCAAGTCACGCATGCTTTTAATAAGTTCATCCATGACATCATTTTTAGAAGGAACAAAAGAAGAAAGAGTTGGTGAATTCATCAAAAGGATAGGGGATTTTGAAGGTGGAACAAGCTCCATCAATGGAGTTGTTGAAGTTGAAGTAGAGCCCAATCTTAGTCACATCCCCTCTCTTCGAGCAATCATGTTAGCTGCATCAATAACATCTGTCCATGCAGTCTTGACTCCTAATTCAGAGATAGCATCTTCTAGGGGATCAACAAGCTTTTCTTGCAGAATGGGATTTGCAGCCTTAAGGAATAACTCAATCTTCTGACCTTCCATACTTTGTTGGTCTTCAGCATCAAGTTGTCCAAATTTACTTTCAAATTCATGGTATAGAGTTGTTGTAGCTAAACCTTTGTTGGGTTTTTCAACCCATTCAGTGAAACTTTTATTCATCATAAGGCCAGAGTCTTCTAAGAAGAATTCTTCGTGTAGCGCTTTTTTGAATGCAGCCCAATCCGCATCTTGTTGGAAAAGACAATTGATTCTTTCTTGAAGACCATGCATGTTGCGGTACACCAAAGAAGAGGATTTTCTCAACATACAAACGAATGAAAATAGAGAAATTTTGACCATTAAATTGTTTTAATTCACGCCTAACTTCTTCTAGGGCCTTGATAGTTGTAGAATCAATCTTCTCTTCTTCTTGCCTTTATTGTTGTTGTTGTTGTAACATTTGGATTTGTTGTTGTTGAGTCTGCTGCAATATGCGCACCAATTGTTGTAGAGTATCTCCTGAAGAATCCCCCATCTTGGAGTTCTCTTACACCGACCTTCACATCCAGTTAACCAATGTCGCAGTACATAGGGTTAAAGGTCACCACAGGGGTTTGGAAAGAGAAGAATGTATGGGGGTTCAAGAGCTTAGACTCCAAAGATGGTAGATCAAGCCAAGTTCTTGAAGATAAGTGACAGCAGGTTGAAGGTAGATTCAAGGAGAGGAGTAGATAGAAGAGAAGGGGTTTGAAGAGATTGAAGATGTAGAAAATTACTTCAAAAAAGAATTAGAAAATATAGAAGAATACTAACAGAGATGAAGCCTATCAATTTCTTTCAGCATTATGAGAATATATAACTCTAATAGACAAAAACGTGTACAAAATAATACCTTCCTCTATTCTGCTCAGATCGCTAATATGATCCTTCTAATGGCTCCGAAAGGGGGGTTAAATGCCAGGATACCTGACCAAAATCCTACCAGATCACTCCTTCATCTCTCACTTTTAGAGTGTTGTTCACTATCTGAAAACAGCAATCGTGCGTCGTGCGATTTCACTAATCTCTCTTTTTACATAAAATCCTCTCAAATTAGCTAAAAAATACATGCTTTCTTTTACATGTCATCCTAATCTAGAATTTGTCTATAGTTTTGTAGATTTTTTTATAAGAGATAATATCTAAAATATTAAAAATTGACTAAAATCTAATATTTTTGAACCATGGACACTAACACTAATGTCTAAAATGGCATTGGCTCTCTAAATCTAAAAGGAAGCCACACTCTGGATTTTTTTACACGATGTGCGCGTAGTGGCACGACAATGTGGGTGGCTAGGGTGGAGCTGCCGCCATGCAATCTACCCCATCTCGTCATCATTGGCGGATCCATCCATGTTGACAACCTTTGTCCCCCTCTTGAAGCTATTGCCGCCGCCATCCTCCTTTTTCCTTTCCTCTTACCACCTGTTCAGTGAGGGGTGGGGAGGGCGAAATCATAAAAAAATTTGAACTATTTTTAGTTTTCTAAGGCGGGGTTCTATGCAGGTAGGCGGGAACATTACATCCTCTCCCCCTTAGCAAACTCGAGATGTCCTCATCTCGAAAGAATTGGGGAAGAAAAGCATTAATGGGGCTTAGGGACTGTGGGTTAGGACCCACAATGCGTCCACTGCACTACTCGTAATGACTCAAGTAGTGCAACTCATAAGCATGTGGATTTTTGAAACACATCTTATTGTATTAGATCTATTCGAGTCTGGACTAGAAGAGAAGAGTTTATTGTAATTACGTCTCATAGATATCTTCTAGGTGTTTCCTAAGTATTTGGTATATTTGAGATCACTGGAGCTTGTACAATTTGATTCCTTGTAAGTTCAAGTTCTCTTTGAGTCTTGTTAAGATAATTGACATGGTTATGTCCAAAGTTGTGGCACTCAGAGCATCAGTGTTTAGGGTGTTTTGGGCATTCCCTTTTAAAATGACCTAGCTCCTTGCAATAGAAACAACATGAAGCTTTATCACTTGGAGTCACAAGATTTATGGTCGTCCTTGGCAAGATTTTCTTCTTTAGGCCAAATTGTCCTAGGATCCTTTCAGCAAATTGAAGTGGTCCTTTATCGCGAAAACTTTGTTTCCGAATTGTCCTCTTTTTAGACTTGGACTGAGGTTGATGGTCAATCGAATTTGCTTGTAATATTAGAGAATACTTCCAAACTTTGACATTCTGGCAAGATCCAATCTATATTAGCTGAGAAGAGCACTTAAGGAAAATTCGTTGCAAGTTATAACTGCTATTCCTTGCTAGAGTATCTCTAATCATTTGCAAGTTCTAGGCTCAAAATTGATGCAACTCGTATTACTTGGGTTTACAAAAGTAAAGTTTATTCCAATACAAGTTGGATTACATGTCAATAAAACTTCTAGGATTTCTAATCATCCTGAAGAAGTGTAGTAGGCTCTAGGTCTTCATCTTCATCTGACTCCTTTATATATCCATAGATTGCACTTGTGTAGCTTTGTTTCCTTTGGGGTTCAATGTCTTCCAGACTTAGGGCTATCTCCTTGGATGTGCCCTAGCTCATTGCAATGGAAACATTGACGGTAGAGATATCTACGGATGTGCCCTATCTCACTGCACATGTGGCATCTCTTGTCTTGATCTCAGGAATCATCTTTGCCACAATTGTCCGAATTAAGTCCTTGGATGATTGGCTTTGCTTGAAGTAATGCATCTTGCAAGTCTGTTGGACGCATTGCTTCAAGGCGATAGTTTAGAAGAGTGTTTAGGCTATGGTAAAACTTGGATACTTGTTGCACAATATACCATGATAGGCGGTGTGTATTTTAGTAGGGTTACAAACTTTGAGTAGTAGGCTTCCAAGGTTAATTCCACCTGCTTGAGCTTGAAGAATTCATTCACCTTCAAAGTCTGGTAGGTTGGTGGAAGGTATCGTCCGTGTACAACATCTTCAGCTGAGCCCAAGTGACAGCGGCTTCAAAAATACCTCGATCTTTGCACAATTGCTTCTACCATATCCGAGCATGGCCAACTCACTTAAGTTTGGCTATCATTGCTTGATTGGCAGCAGCGGTTCTTGAAGCAGAGAAAGAATCATCCATTGACTCAATCCATATCTTCGCCTCTGTTGCAACGTCTATCTCTTCTCCATCAAATTCGGATGCCTTAATTTGCTTGAGAATGAATTTCTTCTCTTGCATGTTAGCATTCGTGGGTTCAAAAGGTGCTTGACAATCAAGCCATATCACTTAGGTTACTCTTTTTAGAATATGCCTACGAACCATACATTAATCAATCATGTAGCATTACAAAGTTTTACTCTGATACCAACTGTAACGTGCCCGTTTATTGGCTGTCCAAGTACGTTTTTAGCGGTCCATCGAGAGGAGAGTCTAAGTGATGCCGCCCGGCACTCCCATGGAATGACACCGGGTTTGTTGCCTAGGGTTTCTCAAGTCTGCCTCGCAACGGAATGCTTACGACCGAGAACCCACTAGGATCGACTTGAAATCCGGGTTCCTAGTAATTTACGCAGAGATACCCAAGCCGAAGCAGATCCATGCCACACTTGGTTCAAAGAGAATGGGAAACGAGAGGGATGTCCTACTCAACCTCTCTGCCCGTAGGGCATAGTCCCATTCCGGTCCCCTAAGACGGTATGAATTAGGTTCTAACTTAACATTACCTAGAGATTGAACGACGGTAAAAACTTGTGATAAGCTTCCCAAATCTTTGGGACCACCCGACCGTAGGACAGTTCTGTCGGGGTTTTGCCCACCCGCTTCCCTAGATAGCTTTAGTTTTCTAATTAGGTCATATCATATTTATGTGCAACATTTAAGAACAACTTCCTTAATTAAGCCTTTTAAGAAACAAGATTCGTTTGCATAATTTACGACACAAACATGAATACAAAGCAAAAAATCCTTTTGACAACAAGTTCCTTAACTTATTTTCTAGTTAATCTTTGTCTCTTGCCCATAAGGGAGAATTATGTATCCTTTCTGTCCAACATAAGTGCGCAATCCAAATCACATGGCACCTTAATTTCCATACAGTATCTAAAATAGGATCTTCCAACACCCTAGAGGTTGGGCCAAACATAGGCTTAGAAATAAGAAGTTCAAATCCTTCCATAGATTTGCCTTCACAACTTAAAAGCTATCACTTATACAAACTCACAAATTTGTATATGTTTTGAGAGTAATCTCTATGCATGCATGTGGTTCAGGTCTCCATTGATGTGGAATTGATGAGTACTTGTGGATTAGTCAATGACCTTCGAAACTAAAATATGAATTGCGTCTCTCGTGTAAGTTTCTCATTATTTTGCATTACGCCTAGCACCTACAATTATTGACATGGCAACGCTTTGATACACTATGTTACGTTGCACACAACTATTCTGTGCTACTAATGAATTTATTGGTTTGCATATTTGCTATTGCCATCATTATTATAGAGAAGTATGTGGTTCAGGTCTCCATTGATGTGGAATTGATGAGTACTTGTGGATTAGTCAATGTCCTTCGAAACTAAAATATGAATCGCGTCTCTCGTGTAAGTTTCTCATTATTTTGCATTAGGCCTAGCACCTACAATTATTGACGTGGCAACGCTTTGATACACTATGTTATGTTGCACACAACTATTTTGTGCTACTAATCAATTTATTGGTTTGCATATTTGCTATTGCCATCATTATTATAGAGAAGTATGTGGTTGAGGTCTCCATTGATATGGAATTGATGAGTACTTGTGGATTAGTCAATGACCTTCGAAAGTAAAATATGAATTGCGTCTCTCGTGTAAGTTTCTCATTATTTTGCATTAGGCCTAGCACCTACAATTATTGATGTGGCAACGCTTTCATACACTATGTTATGTTGCACACAAACATTTTGTGCTACTAATCAATTTATTGGTTTGCATATTTGCTATTGCCATCATTATTATAGAGAAGTATGTGGTTCAAGTCTCCATTGATGTGGAATTGATGAGTACTTGTGGATTAGTCAATGACCTTCGAAACTAAAATATGAATTGCGTCTCTCGTGTAAGTTTCTCATTATTTTGCATTAGGCCTAGCACCTACAATTATTGACGTGGCAACGCTTTGATACACTATGTTATGTTGCACACAAACATTTTGTGCTACTAATCAATTTTCTGGTTTGCATATTTGCTATTGCCATCATTATTATAGAGAAGTATGTGGTTCAAGTCTCCATTGATGTGGAATTGATGAGTACTTGTGGATTAGTCAATCACCTTCAAAACTAAAATATGAATTGCGTCTCTCGTGTAAGTTTCTCATTATTTTTCATTAGGCCTAGCACCTACAATTATTTACGTGACAACGCTTTGATACACTATGTTATGTTGCACACATACATTTTGTGCTACTAATCAATTTATTGGTTTGCATATTTGCTATTGCCATCATTATTATAGAGAAGTATGTGGTTCAAGTCTCCATTGATGTGGAATTGATGAGTACTTGTGGATTCGTCAATGACCTTCGAAACTAAAATATGAATTGCGTCTCTCGTGTAAGTTTCTCATTATTTTGCATTAGGCCTAGCACCTACAATTATTGATGTGGCAACGCTTTGATACACTATGTTATGTTGCACACAACTATTTTGTGCTACTAATCAATATATTGGTTTGCATATTTGCTATTGCCATCATTATTATAGAGAAGTATGTGGTTCAGGTCTCCATTGATGTGGAATTGATGAGTACTTGTGGATTAGTCAATGACCTTCGAAACTAAAATATGAATTACGTCTCTCGTGTAAGTTTCTCATTATTTTGCATTAGGCCTAGCACCTACAATTATTGACGTGGCAACGCTTTGATACACTACGTTATGTTGCACACAAAGATTTTGTGCTACTAATCAATTTATTGGTTTGCATATTTGCTATTGCCATCATTATTATAGAGAAGTATGTGGTTCAAGTCTCCATTGATGTGGAATTGATGAGTACCTGTGGATTAGTCAATGTCCTTCGAAACTAAAATATGAATTGCGTCTCCCGTCTAAGTTTCTCATTATTTTGCATTAGGCCTAGCACCTACAATTATTGACGTGGCAACGCTTTGATACACTATGTTATGTTGCACACAACTATTTTGTGCTACTAATCAATTTATTGGTTTGCATATTTGCTATTGCCATCATTATTATAGAGAAGTATGTGGTTCAGGTCTCCATTGATGTGGAATTGATGAGTACTTGTGGATTAGTCAATGACCTTCGAAACTAAAATATGAATTGCGTCTCTCGTCTAAGTTTCTCATTATTTTGCATTAGGCCTAGCACCTACAATTATTGACGTGGCAACGCTTTGATACACTATGTTATGTTGCACACAAATATTTTGTGCTACTAATCAATTTATTGGTTTGCATATTTGCTATTGCCATCATTATTATAGAGAAGTATGTGGTTCAGGTCTCCATTGATGTGGACTTGATGAGTACGTGTGGATTTGTCAATGACCTTCGAAACTAAAATATGAATTGCGTCTCTCGTCTAAGTTTCTCATTATTTTGCATTAGGCCTAGCACCTACAATTATTGACGTGGCAACGCTTTGATACACTATGTTATGTTGCACACAAATATTTTGTGCTTCTAATCAATTTATTGGTTTGCATATTTGCTATTGCCATCATTATTATAGAGAGGTATGTGGTTCGAGTCTCCATTGATGTGGAATTGATGAGTACTTGTGGATTAGTCAATGACCTTCGAAACTAAAATATGAATTGCGTCTCTCGTGTAAGTTTCTCCTTATTTTGCATTAGGCCTAGCGCCTACAATTATTGACGTGGCAATGCTTTGATACACTATGTTATGTTGCACACAAATATTTTGTGCTAATAATCAATTTATTGGTTTGAATATTTGATATTGCCATCATTATTATAGAGAAGTATGTGGTTCAAGTCTCCATTGATGTGGAATTGATGAGTAGTTGTGGATTAGTCAATGACCTTCGAAACTAAAATATGAATTCTGTCTCTCATGTAAGTTTCTCATTATTTCGCATTAGGCCTAGCACCTACAATTATTGACATGGCAACGCTTTGATACACTATGTTATGTTGCACACAAATATTTTGTGCTACTAATCAATGTATTGGTTTGCATATTTGCTATTGCCATCATTATTATAGAGAAGTATGTGGTTGAGGTCTCCATTGATGTGGAATTGATGAGTACTTGTGGATTAGTCAATGACCTTCGAAAGTAAAATATGAATTGCGTCTCTCGTGTAAGTTTCTCATTATTTTGCATTAGGCCTAGCACCTACAGTTATTGATGTGGCAACGCTTTCATACACTATGTTATGTTGCACACAAACATTTTGTGCTACTAATCAATTTATTGGTTTGCATATTTGCTATTGCCATCATTATTATAGAGAAGTATGTGGTTCAAGTCTCCATTGATGTGGAATTGATGAGTACTTGTGGATTAGTCAATGACCTTCAAAACTAAAATATAAATTGCGTCTCTCGTGTAAGTTTCTCATTATTTTTAATTAGGCCTAGCACCTACAATTATTGACGTGGCAACGCTTTGATACACTATGTTGTGTTGCACACAAACATTTTGTGCTACTAATCAATTTATTGGTTTCCATATTTGTTATTGCCATCATTATTATAGAGAAGTATGTGGTTCAAGTCTCCATTGATGTGGAATTGATGAGTACTTGTGGATTAGTCAATGACCTTCGAAACTAAAATATGAGTTGCATCTCCCGTGTAAGTTTCTCATTATTTTTCATTAGGGCTAGCACCTACAATTATTTACGTGGCAACGCTTTGATACACTATGTTATGTTGCACACAACTATTTTGTGCTACTAATCAATTTATTGGTTTGCATATTTGCTATTGCCATCATTATTATAGAGAAGTATGTGGTTCAGGTCTCCATTGATGTGGAATTGATGAGTACTTGTGGATTAGTCAATGACCTTCGAAACTAAAATATGAATCGCGTCTCTCGTGTAAGTTTCTCATTATTCTGCATTAGGCCTAGCACCTACAATTATTGACGTGGCAACGCTTTGATACACTATGTTATGTTACACACAAATATTTTGTGCTACTAATCAATTTATTGGTTTGCATATTTGCTATTGCCATCATTATTATAGAGAAGTGTGTGGTTCAAGTCTCCATTGATGTGGAATTGATGAGTACTTGTGGATTAGTCAATGACCTTCGAAACTAAAATATGAATTGCGTCTCTCGTGTAAGTTTCTCATTATTTTGCATTAGGCCTAGCACCTACAATTATTGACGTGGCAACGCTTTGATACACTATGTTATGTTGCACACAAACATTTTGTGCTACTAATCAATTTATTGGTTTGCATATTTGCTATTGCCATCATTATTATAGAGAAGTATGTGGTTCAAGTCTCCATTGATGTGGAATTGATGAGTACTTGTGGAGTAGTCAATGACCTTCGAAACTAAAATATGAATTGCGTCTCTCTTGTAAGTTTCTCATTATTTTTCATTAGGCCTAGCACCTACAATTATTTACGTGACAACGCTTTGATACACTATGTTATGTTGCACACATACATTTTGTGCTACTAATCAATTTATTGGTTTGCATATTTGCTATTGCCATCATTATTATAGAGAAGTATGTGGTTCAAGTCTCCATTGATGTGGAATTGATGAGTACTTGTGGATTCGTCAATGACCTTCGAAACTAAAATATGAATTGCGTCTCTCGTGTAAGTTTCTCATTATTTTGCATTAGGCCTAGCACCTACAATTATTGACGTGGCAACGCTTTGATACACTATGTTATGTTGCACACAAATATTTTGTGCTACTAATCAATTTATTGGTTTGAATATTTGATATTGCCATCATTATTATAGAGAAGTATGTGGTTCAAGTCTCCATTGATGTGGAATTGATGAGTAGTTGTGGATTAGTCAATGTCCTTCGAAACTAAAATATGAATTGCGTCTCTCGTGTAAGTTTCTCATTATTTTGCATTAGGCCTAGCACCTACAATTATTGATGTGGCAACGCTTTGATACACTATGTTATGTTGCACACAACTATTTTGTGCTACTAATCAATTTATTGGTTTGCATATTTGCTATTGCCATCATTATTATAGAGAAGTATGTGGTTCAGGTCTCCATTGATGTGGAATTGATGAGTACTTGTGGATTAGTCAATGTCCTTCGAAACTAAAATACGAATCGCGTCTCTCGTGTAAGTTTCTCATTATTTTGCATTAGGCCTAGCACCTAGAATTATTGACGTGGCAACGCTTTGATACACTATGTTATGTTGCACACAACTATTTTGTGCTACTAATCAATTTATTGGTTTTCATATTTGCTATTGCCATCATTATTATAGAGAAGTATGTGGTTCAGGTCTCCATTGATGTGGAATTGATGAGTACTTGTGGATTAGTCAATGACCTTCGAAACTAAAATATGAATTGCCTCTCTCGTGTAAGTTTCTCATTATTTTCCATTACGCCTAGCACCTACAATTATTGACGTGGCAATGCTTTGATACACTATGTTATGTTGCACACAACTATTTTGTGCTACTAATCAATTTATTGGTTTGCATATTTGCTATTGCCATCATTATTATAGAGAAGTATGTGGTTCAGGTCTCCATTGATGTGGAATTGATGAGTACTTGTGGATTAGTCAATGACCTTCGAAACTAAAATATGAATTGCGTCTCTCGTCTAAGTTTCTCATTATTTTGCATTAGGCCTAGCACCTACAATTATTGACGTGGCAACGCTTTGATACACTATGTTATGTTGCACACAAATATTTTGTGCTACTAATCAATTTATTGGTTTGCATATTTGCTATTGCCATCATTATTATAGAGAAGTATGTGGTTCAGGTGTCCATTGATGTGGACTTGATGAGTACTTGTGGATTAGTCAATGACCTTCGAAACTAAAATATGAATTGCGTCTCTCGTCTAAGTTTCTCATTATTTTGCATTAGGCCTAGCACCTACAATTATTGACGTGGCAACGCTTTGATACACTATGTTATGTTGCACACAAATATTTTGTGCTACTAATCAATGTATTGGTTTGCATATTTGCTATTGCCATCATTATTATAGAGAAGTATGTGGTTGAGGTCTCCATTGATATGGAATTGATGAGTACTTGTGGATTAGTCAATGACCTTCGAAAGTAAAATATGAATTGCGTCTCTCGTGTAAGTTTCTCATTATTTTGCATTAGGCCTAGCACCTACAATTATTGATGTGGCAACGCTTTCATACACTATGTTATGTTGCACACAAACATTTTGTGCTACTAATCAATTTATTGGTTTGCATATTTGCTATTGCCATCATTATTATAGAGAAGTATGTGGTTCAAGTCTCCATTGATGTGGAATTGATGAGTACTTGTGGATTAGTCAATGACCTTCGAAACTAAAATATGAATTGCGTCTCTCGTGTAAGTTTCTCATTATTTTTCATTAGGCCTAGCACCTACAATTATTGACGTGGCAACGCTTTGATACACTATGTTATGTTGCACACAAACATTTTGTGCTACTAATCAATTTTCTGGTTTGCATATTTGCTATTGCCATCATTATTATAGAGAAGTATGTGGTTCAAGTCTCCATTGATGTGGAATTGATGAGTACTTGTGGATTAGTCAATCACCTTCCAAACTAAAATATGAATTGCGTCTCTCGTGTAAGTTTCTCATTATTTTTCATTAGGCCTAGCACCTACAATTATTTACGTGACAACGCTTTGATACACTATGTTATGTTGCACACATACATTTTGTGCTACTAATCAATTTATTGGTTTGCATATTTGCTATTGCCATCATTATTATAGAGAAGTATGTGGTTCAAGTCTCCATTGATGTGGAATTGATGAGTACTTGTGGATTCGTCAATGACCTTCGAAACTAAAATATGAATTGCGTCTCTCGTGTAAGTTTCTCATTATTTTGCATTAGGCCTAGCACCTACAATTATTGATGTGGCAACGCTTTGATACACTATGTTATGTTGCACACAAAGATTTTGTGCTACTAATCAATATATTGGTTTGCATATTTGCTATTGCCATCATTATTATAGAGAAGTATGTGGTTCAGGTCTCCATTGATGTGGAATTGATGAGTACTTGTGGATTAGTCAATGACCTTCGAAACTAAAATATGAATTGCGTCTCTCGTGTAAGTTTCTCATTATTTTGCATTAGGCCTAGCACCTACAATTATTGACGTGGCAACGCTTTGATACACTATGTTATGTTGCACACAAAGATTTTGTGCTACTAATCAATTTATTGGTTTGCATATTTGCTATTGCCATCATTATTATAGAGAAGTATGTCGTTCACGTCTCCATTGATGTGGAATTGATGAGTACCTGTGGATTAGTCAATGTCCTTCGAAACTAAAATATGAATTGCGTCTCCCGTCTAAGTTTCTCATTATTTTGCATTAGGCCTAGCACCTACAATTATTGACGTGGCAACGCTTTGATACACTATGTTATGTTGCACACAACTATTTTGTGCTACTAATCAAATTATTGGTTTGCATATTTGCTATTGCCATCATTATTATAGAGAAGTATGTGGTTCAGGTCTCCATTGATGTGGAATTGATGAGTACTTGTGGATTAGTCAATGACCTTCGAAACTAAAATATGAATTGCGTCTCTTGTCTAAGTTTCTCATTATTTTGCATTAGGCCTAGCACCTACAATTATTGACGTGGCAACGCTTTGATACACTATGTTATGTTGCACACAAATATTTTGTGCTACTAATCAATTTATTGGTTTGCATATTTGCTATTGCCATCATTATTATAGAGAAGTATGTGGTTCAGGTGTCCATTGATGTGGACTTGATGAGTACTTGTGGATTAGTCAATGACCTTCGAAACTAAAATATGAATTGCGTCTCTCGTCTAAGTTTCTCATTATTTTGCATTAGGCCTAGCACCTACAATTATTGACGTGGCAACGCTTTGATACACTATGTTATGTTGCACACAAATATTTTGTGCTACTAATCAATGTATTGGTTTGCATATTTGCTATTGCCATCATTATTATAGAGAAGTATGTGGTTGAGGTCTCCATTGATATGGAATTGATGAGTACTTGTGGATTAGTCAATGACCTTCGAAAGTAAAATATGAATTGCGTCTCTCGTGTAAGTTTCTCATTATTTTGCATTAGGCCTAGCACCTACAATTATTGATGTGGCAACGCTTTCATACACTATGTTATGTTGCACACAAACATTTTGTCCTACTAATCAATTTATTGGTTTGCATATTTGCTATTGCCATCATTATTATAGAGAAGTATGTGGTTCAAGTCTCCATTGATGTGGAATTGATGAGTACTTGTGGATTAGTCAATGACCTTCGAAACTAAAATATGAATTGCGTCTCTCGTGTAAGTTTCTCATTATTTTTCATTAGGCCTAGCACCTACAATTATTGACGTGGCAACGCTTTGATACACTATGTTATGTTGCACACAAACATTTTGTGCTACTAATCAATTTTCTGGTTTGCATATTTGCTATTGCCATCATTATTATAGAGAAGTATGTGGTTCAAGTCTCCATTGATGTGGAATTGATGAGTACTTGTGGATTAGTCAATCACCTTCCAAACTAAAATATGAATTGCGTCTCTCGTGTAAGTTTCTCAATATTTTTCATTAGGCCTAGCACCTACAATTATTTACGTGACAACGCTTTGATACACTATGTTATGTTGCACACATACATTTTGTGCTACTAATCAATTTATTGGTTTGCATATTTGCTATTGCCATCATTATTATAGAGAAGTATGTGGTTCAAGTCTCCATTGATGTGGAATTGATGAGTACTTGTGGATTCGTCAATGACCTTCGAAACTAAAATATGAATTGCGTCTCTCGTGTAAGTTTCTCATTATTTTGCATTAGGCCTAGCACCTACAATTATTGATGTGGCAACGCTTTGATACACTATGTTATGTTGCACACAAAGATTTTGTGCTACTAATCAATATATTGGTTTGCATATTTGCTATTGCCATCATTATTATAGAGAAGTATGTGGTTCAGGTCTCCATTGATGTGGAATTGATGAGTACTTGTGGATTAGTCAATGACCTTCGAAACTAAAATATGAATTGCGTCTCTCGTGTAAGTTTCTCATTATTTTGCATTAGGCCTAGCACCTACAATTATTGACGTGGCAACGCTTTGATACACTATGTTATGTTGCACACAAAGATTTTGTGCTACTAATCAATTTATTGGTTTGCATATTTGCTATTGCCATCATTATTATAGAGAAGTATGTCGTTCACGTCTCCATTGATGTGGAATTGATGAGTACCTGTGGATTAGTCAATGTCCTTCGAAACTAAAATATGAATTGCGTCTCCCGTCTAAGTTTCTCATTATTTTGCATTAGGCCTAGCACCTACAATTATTGACGTGGCAACGCTTTGATACACTATGTTATGTTGCACACAACTATTTTGTGCTACTAATCAATTTATTGGTTTGCATATTTGCTATTGCCATCATTATTATAGAGAAGTATGTGGTTCAGGTCTCCATTGATGTGGAATTGATGAGTACTTGTGGATTAGTCAATGACCTTCGAAACTAAAATATGAATTGCGTCTCTTGTCTAAGTTTCTCATTATTTTGCATTAGGCCTAGCACCTACAATTATTGACGTGGCAACGCTTTGATACACTATGTTATGTTGCACACAAATATTTTGTGCTACTAATCAATTTATTGGTTTGCATATTTGCTATTGCCATCATTATTATAGAGAAGTATGTGGTTCAGGTCTCCATTGATGTGGACTTGATGAGTACGTGTGGATTAGTCAATGACCTTCGAAACTAAAATATGAATTGCGTCTCTCGTCTAAGTTTCTCATTATTTTGCATTAGGCCTAGCACCTACAATTATTGACGTGGCAACGCTTTGATACACTATGTTATGTTGCACACAAATATTTTGTGCTTCTAATCAATTTATTGGTTTGCATATTTGCTATTGCCATCATTATTATAGAGAGGTATGTGGTTCGAGTCTCCATTGATGTGGAATTGATGAGTACTTGTGGATTAGTCAATGACCTTCGAAACTAAAATATGAATTGCGTCTCTCGTGTAAGTTTCTCCTTATTTTGCATTAGGCCTAGCGCCTACAATTATTGACGTGGCAACGCTTTGATACACTATGTTATGTTGCACACAAATATTTTGTGCTAATAATCAATTTATTGGTTTGAATATTTGATATTGCCATCATTATTATAGAGAAGTATGTGGTTCAAGTCTCCATTGATGTGGAATTGATGAGTAGTTGTGGATTAGTCAATGACCTTCGAAACTAAAATATGAATTCTGTCTCTCGTGTAAGTTTCTCATTATTTCGCATTAGGCCTAGCACCTACAATTATTGACATGGCAACGCTTTGATACACTATGTTATGTTGCACACAAATATTTTGTGCTACTAATCAATGTATTGGTTTGCATATTTGCTATTGCCATCATTATTATAGAGAAGTATGTGGTTGAGGTCTCCATTGATGTGGAATTGATGAGTACTTGTGGATTAGTCAATGACCTTCGAAAGTAAAATATGAATTGCGTCTCTCGTGTAAGTTTCTCATTATTTTGCATTAGGCCTAGCACCTACAGTTATTGATGTGGCAACGCTTTCATACACTATGTTATGTTGCACACAAACATTTTGTGCTACTAATCAATTTATTGGTTTGCATATTTGCTATTGCCATCATTATTATAGAGAAGTATGTGGTTCAAGTCTCCATTGATGTGGAATTGATGAGTACTTGTGGATTAGTCAATGACCTTCAAAACTAAAATATAAATTGCGTCTCTCGTGTAAGTTTCTCATTATTTTTAATTAGGCCTAGCACCTACAATTATTGACGTGGCAACGCTTTGATACACGATGTTGTGTTGCACACAAACATTTTGTGCTACTAATCAATTTATTGGTTTCCATATTTGTTATTGCCATCATTATTATAGAGAAGTATGTGGTTCAAGTCTCCATTGATGTGGAATTGATGAGTACTTGTGGATTAGTCAATGACCTTCGAAACTAAAATATGAGTTGCATCTCCCGTGTAAGTTTCTCATTATTTTTCATTAGGGCTAGCACCTACAATTATTTACGTGGCAACGCTTTGATACACTATGTTATGTTGCACACATACATTTTGTGCTACTAATCAATTTATTGGTTTGCATATTTGCTATTGCCATCATTATTATAGAGAACTATGTGGTTCAGGTCTCCATTGATGTGGAATTGATGAGTACTTGTGGATTAGTCAATGACCTTCGAAACTAAAATATGAATCGCGTCTCTCGTGTAAGTTTCTCATTATTTTGCATTAGGCCTAGCACCTACAATTATTGACGTGGCAACGCTTTGATACACTATGTTATGTTACACACAAATATTTTGTGCTACTAATCAATTTATTGGTTTGCATATTTGCTATTGCCATCATTATTATAGAGAAGTGTGTGGTTCAAGTCTCCATTGATGTGGAATTGATGAGTACTTGTGGATTAGTCAATGACCTTCGAAACTAAAATATGAATTGCGTCTCTCGTGTAAGTTTCTCATTATTTTGCATTAGGCCTAGCACCTACAATTATTGACGTGGCAACGCTTTGATACACTATGTTATGTTGCACACAAACATTTTGTGCTACTAATCAATTTATTGGTTTGCATATTTGCTATTGCCATCATTATTATAGAGAAGTATGTGGTTCAAGTCTCCATTGATGTGGAATTGATGAGTACTTGTGGAGTAGTCAATGACCTTCGAAACTAAAATATGAATTGCGTCTCTCGTGTAAGTTTCTCATTATTTTTCATTAGGCCTAGCACCTACAATTATTTACGTGACAACGCTTTGATACACTATGTTATGTTGCACACAACTATTTTGTGCTACTAATCAATTTATTGGTTTGCATATTTGCTATTGCCATCATTATTATAGAGAAGTATGTGGTTCAAGTCTCCATTGATGTGGAATTGATGAGTACTTGTGGATTCGTCAATGACCTTCGAAACTAAAATATGAATTGCGTCTCTTGTGTAAGTTTCTCATTATTTTGCATTAGGCCTAGCACCTACAATTATTGACGTGGCAACGCTTTGATACACTATGTTATGTTGCACACAAATATTTTGTGCTACTAATCAATATATTGGTTTGCATATTTGCTATTGCCATCATTATTATAGAGAAGTATGTGGTTCAGGTCTCCATTGATGTGGAATTGATGAGTACTTGTGGATTAGTCAATGACCTTCGAAACTAAAATATGAATTGCGTCTCTCGTGTAAGTTTCTCATTATTTTGCATTAGGCCTAGCACCTACAATTATTGATGTGGCAACGCTTTGATACATTATGTTATGTTGCACACAAATATTTGTTGCTACTAATCAATTTATTGGTTTGCATATTTGCTATTGCCATCATTATTATAGAGAAGTATGTGGTTCAAGTCTCCATTGATGTGGAATTGATGAGTACTTGTGGATTAGTCAATGACCTTCGAAACTAAAATATGAATTGCGTCTCTCGTGTAAGTTTCTCATTATTTTGCATTAGGCCTAGCACCTACAATTATTGACGTGGCAACGCTTTGATACACTATGTCATGTTGCACACAAACATTTTGTGCTACTAATCAATTTATTGGTTTGCATATTTGCTATTGCCATCATTATTATAGAGAAGTATGTGGTTCAAGTCTCCATTGATGTGGAATTGATGAGTACTTGTGGATTAGTCAATGACCTTCGAAACTAAAATATGAATCGCGTCTCTCGTGTAAGTTTCTCATTATTTTGCATTAGGCCTAGCACCTACAATTATTGACGTGGCAACGCTTTGATACACTATGTTATGTTGCACACAAACATTTTGTGCTACTAATCAATTTATTGGTTTGCATATTTGCTATTGCCATCATTATTATAGAGAAGTATGTGGTTCAAGTCTCCATTGATGTGGAATTGATGAGTACTTGTGGATTAGTGAATGACCTTCGAAACTAAAATATGAATTGCGTCTCTCGTGTAAGTTTCTCATTATTTTGCATTAGGCCTAGCACCTACAATTATTGATGTGGCAACGCTTTGATACACTATGTTATGTTGCACACATACATTTTGTGCTACTAATCAATTTATTGGTTTGTATATTTGCTATTGCCATCATTATTATAGAGAAGTATGTGGTTCAGCTCTCCATTGATTTGGAATTGATGAGTACTTGTGGATTGGTCAATGACCTTCGAAACTAAAATATGAATTGCGTCTCTCGTGTAAGTTTCTGATTATTTTGCATTAGGCCTAGCACCTACAATTATTCACGTGGCAACGCTTTGATACACTATGTTATGTTGCACACAAACATTTTGTGCTACGAATCAATTTATTGGTTTGCATATTTGCTATTGCCACCATTATTATAGAGATGTATGTGGGTCAAGTCTCCATTGATGTGGAATGGATGAGTACTTGTGGATTGGTCAATGACCTTCGAAACTAAAATATGAATTGCGTCTCTCGTGTAAGTTTCTCATTATCTTGCATTAGGCCTAGCACCTACAATTATTGACGTGGCAACGCTTTGATACACTATGTTATGTTGCACACAAACATTTTGTGCTATAATCAATTTATTATAGAGAAGTATGTGGTTCAAGTCTCCATTGATGTGGAATTGATGAGTACTTGTGGATTAGTCAATGACCTTCGAAACTGAAATATGAATTGTGTCTCTCGTGTAAGGTTCTCATTATTTTGCATTAGGCCTAGCACCTACAATTATTGACGTGGCAACGCTTTGATACACTATGTTATGTTGCACACAAATATTTTGTGCTACTAATCAATTTATTGGTTTGCATATTTGCTATTGCCATCATTATTATAGAGAAGTATGTGGTTCAGGTCTCCATTGATGTGGACTTGATGAGTACGTGTGGATTAGTCAATGACCTTCGAAACTGAAATATGAATTGTGTCTCTCGTGTAAGGTTCTCATTATTTTGCATTAGGCCTAGCACCTACAATTATTGACGTGGCAACGCTTTGATACACTATGTTATGTTGCACACAAATATTTTGTGCTACTACTCAATTTATTGGTTTGCATATTTGCTATTGCCATCATTACTATAGAGAAGTATGTGGTTCAGGTCTCCATTGATGTGGAATTGATGAGTACTTGTGGATTAGTGAATGACCTTCGAAACTAAAATATCAATTGCGTCTCTCATGTAAGTTTCTCATTATTTTGCATTAGGCCTAGCATCTACAATTATTGACGTGGCAATGCTTTGATACACTATGTTATGTTGCACACAAATATTTTGTGCTACTAGTCAATTTATTGGTTTGCATATTTGCTATTGCCATCATTATTATAGAGAAGTATGTGGTTCAAGTCTCCTTTGATGTGGAATTGATGAGTACTTGTGGATTAGTCAATGACCTTCGAAACTAAAATATGAATTGCGTCTCTCCTATAAGTTTCTCATTATTTTGCATTAGGCCTAGCACCTACAATTATTGACGTGGCAACGCTTTGATACACTATGTTATGTTGCACACAAACATTTTGTGCTGCTAATCAATTTATTGGTTTGCATATTTGCTATTGCCATCATTATTATAGAGAAGTATGTGGTTCAAGTCTCCATTGATGTGGAATTGATGAGTACTTGTGGATTAGTCAATGACCTTCGAAACTAAAATATGAATTGCGTCTCTCGTGTAAGTTTCTCATTATTTTGCATTAGGCCTAGCACCTACAATTATTGATGTGGCAACGCTTTCATACACTATGTTATGTTGCACACAAACATTTTGTGCTACTAATCAATTTATTGGTTTGCATATTTGCTATTGCCATCATTATTATAGAGAAGTACATTAGGGCCAAAAACACTTCAAAAATGGCACTTGTAAGAAAGTGATTAAGTTGTTAATTAGTTGAGGTTTAGGAAGAATAAAACCTCTAAATTTGGTTGTCCAGATGTGATTAATGAGAGAATATTTGGTTCATTGAAGAGGTCGGCCATTAATTGCCCTCATCTTTTAATCCAGGTCAGGTGTCACCTTTTCGGTCGTTTATTGTCTTGGAACTCGAGAGATTTTGTATTTTTGAGATTTTTGTACGAACTTCGCATTTGTTTGCTCCCGTGTTTTCTTTCTATACACTATTCTCTTTTACCATTCCTTTTGCTGCACTTGCTTTCTATCACTGTGAGATTCTTGCTCGGTTCATTTGCTAGAATGTCTAGCAATACTACTTCAAATAACACAGGCGCAAGCACACGTAAATACAAGCTATCTATTCAGCTAGATCTGACTTACACATCTTGGAGAAGTATACATCATCGAGTATTGATAGATGAGATTGAAGCCAACAGGTTGCGAACACAAGGAATGAAGCATATAGATTTGTGGGTGGATGGAAATATCTATCCCAGGGATCCTTCTACAGGTAAACCACCTCCTTTTTTGAATGTCCATGACTATATAAGATATGCTGGAGAAGGTTATAATGGAATGCTTGGCTACTGTATGAGGTTATACTCTGCATCTTACACATATATAGCCCAAGTGCACGAAATGAAAAAAGCACTAGAAACTACACAAACAAAAATTTTAGAGTTGACAAGTCAGATTGATATTTTGAAAAATGTTAATAATTCATTGCAGAATAAGCTAATACGCTTGAGAGAAACTCCAGTAGGATTTAGAGAGAGGAAGAGACCGTTAAAAAATATAACCAGCTTGTGTGAGAGAGCAAAGAAAAGGAGACTAAATCTTACAAAGAAATATGTCTCTAACATATTAGGCATAAATATCCGAGAGAATGAGGAAAGAATCAAACTTTTGAAGGAAACCATGAATAAGAAAGACATTTTGAGGATTCTTAAGTCACCAGAAAATGTGGATTTGAGAGGTCCAACTCTGAGAGAGTTAGTGAAGGATTTAAAAGGCACAGTGAAAGCAAATGAAATCGTAGAGACATGCGATACTGTGGGTATAAGTCGAAAAGGTTACCGTGCTATCTCTGGATTATGGTTTAAAAATCTTAAATGCAATAGGGTAACTATATTTGGATTGCCCCGAGCCCTTGCAGTTTCCACTGCAAGAATTTCCATGAATCGCAAGATTCCACATGTTTTTGGAGATTACTTTCACATCGAAAGGTCTATGTCCTATGAAAAACAAAAAAAATAGGCAATTTTTTATTACAATGAGTTTAACAATATATGGGTTGATCTAAAAAAGGTGCAAATTGCAATGGTTCACATGTATAAAATCACAGTAGAAGAAAGTTATGGTGTTCTAAAGTTTGCCTTGAAGTTGGATGAAGCACAGATTCAAAAGGGACAGAAGATGGAAAGAATTAGCATTTGCCTCATGAACATGGCATTGGACCATGGCAATGGCGAGGGCAAAGCTCCATTGCATAAGATCCAATCCGAGATGGAGATTTGGTGGATTGGTGCAGCCCAGGTACCAATTGAAAATCATCAAACGTTGAAATGGTTGTTCAACCATACAGGTATTCCAAATATCATTAAGTCTCAAAGTGAAGGCGAAATGTTAGTAGTTGATGGGGTTGGTAAATTTAATGTGGAATGGCATATGAGTGCTGATTTGAAAACTATCAAATGTATGCTTGGAATATGTAATGGTGCAAATGCAAAATATCCTTGCATTTATTGCATGGAAAGTATTGGATCCAAAGATTGGAGTAGTTTGCGACTAGTAAGAAGAGCCCCAAATAGAGACTCTATAGATTTGAGTAAATTTAAAAACATAGAAGACATCTGGGATCCAATTCTTTCCATCTCTCTTAAGAATGTTCATATTTGTACTTTGCATGCAGAGATTAGAATAATCGATAAGCTTCTCAGGTTGCATCTCGACTACGTATATTCCATTAAGCCATTATCTTTATCAGATGAGTGTATTGATAAATGCGAGGCATTGCTATCGAAAATGGGATTTCATGGGGGCCAAGTTCACTTAAGAAAGGATCCAATACTTTCAGGAAAAACAAGAGATATCTTGGCCGATGTCTCTATGGGAGGCTCAAAAGCTAGACGATTCTTAGGAAATCATTCAGGAAAGCAGGTGAATGCGGCTTGGGAGTGTTGGAGAGAGCTATGTGAGATCACAACAAATGTTGCAAGCACGCCGAGGCTTGCGTTTCTTAGAATGGAGGTCTGGATACACCTTGATGTTTTTCTGAAACTCCTCAGGCAACATAAGACAACATATACATATGCGAAAGAGTTCAAAAGATCAATCACAAAGCTTGTTCAGGCGATAAAAGAGGCATGGGGAGAAAAAGATATCACTTTTTATCTGGTAAAGTAATAATTATTTAATATCGGCTTATTTTGACAGGTTTTTCAATTGGTATAAAATTTGTGTTACTTTGTATTGCAGCATATTCTTCATATTCATGGACCTTTCTTTGTGGAGGAGCATGGCCCCTTAGCAACTTATAGCAACCAAGGCATGGAAAAATCCCACTATCAAGCACGCACAAGTTATTTTCGAAGCACAAGGCATGGGGGAGGAGTTACAAAAAGCAATGCTTTGGAGGAGCTATTCAACTGGTTTTTTCGACGACAACTTCAAAGAATGCAAATAAAAGACGGCAATGACACATGAGCAATCGCACTTTTATATATAAGAAAGAATATATACAAAGCTAGTTTTCCAAAACCCTCACATTCTCTTCCTCCTCAGGAATCTTTCCTCTATAACGTAGAAATTTTTTTCTCTTGTAGCCAACTATAGATTTTACATCAGTTCTGTCTGCAGCTAAGGCGTAGGATGAAAACGCCAAAAAGTATCCTGCTCTAGAAGCAGAGTAACCTGGACCGTAGCCAAAAATCCTAATTGGTGCAGTCTTTTCCAAAGACATTATTTTATGGGCATTATATTGTAATCCTGAGAAACCTAGAAGCCTTGTAAGAGCTTTAATACAAAGTATCGGCCATGCTGCGTCCTCTGAGAAACTACTATGAAGTACAAAAAAGGATTCAGGGTCAATCCTAGCCAAGTAGTGGCCGAGTGCAATGTCTTTGGTGGTGTTACTAGCAGCTCTCGATCCTTTTCCACGCCCCAAGAAGTTATCTGTATCGGCAATCTCCAACTGCAAATAAAAGCCATACTGAATGAGCATGAAATGTAAACCTACCAATGTGTAAAAGCAAATTCAAAATTATCTTACCACTTGATTTTCATCGTACTCCAATCTAAACGGATTCCATAAATTAATTGATGCTGCTGTCTCATTGGTGTTAGTCAATTCTTTAACATATTCAGACTCCTCTCTTCCAAAATTGGAAATGCCGAGCTCGCTTTGAATGCGATCGAAGTCCTCATCAGTAATACTCAACTCCTTTTCAGCTTCTTTGGCCTTTTCAAAACAAAGAGAGAATGCCTCACCAGCATCAATAAACTTATCATCTAGAGTTTCTTTATCAAGTTTCAGAATCTCTTTCTTTGTTTCATTTTCTGTGTCAATTATCCCATTAGCAGCATCAGATGCCTCTGCAATAATTGCAAGACAATAATCTTCCCTGAGATTAAAAAGTTTTTGAATATCTGATAGTAAAATGTACTCCTTGTCCTTGAAAGGTATACATGGCAGGGAAGGAACAATATGGTGAGAACTCTCATCAGGTTGAGGGTTTGTATCTCCTTGGCTCTCCTCAATGATAGTCTCAGCTTTGAAGTGAGCAACATCCAAATTCTCAGCAATGGAAGCCTCAAAATCTGTATCTACAACCTCCTCTGTTTCCCTTTCATCTGCTAGATCATCCAACATGCAAAAGCTGGCACTCTTTGCTCCTTCCAACTGTTGCTCCTCAGCTTTCATAGGGTATTTAACAAGGATGAATATAATAAAAGCAGCAGATTTTCTCATCATCTTGCAGTTTTTGGAATGAGTGCAGCAAAATATGTCTGTTGAATGAAACCTCTCCATAGAGTGGGCCTTGGACTTCCTAGTAAATACTGCCTTTTCATTTCCTGTTGACCCAATGGGAATATGGACATAGTCAATTGTGCCAACTTCAACAGAAGGACTTGCAAGAGTTTCAAACTCCAAAAAGTCCTCCATAATATATTTTTCACAAGATTTCAGAACTTTGTCAAGTTCCCAATCAGGATTAAAAATATTTTTCACAACTCCATAGAATGAGAGATCCATTCCATTCTGAAGCATAAAATCAAGTAGCCTCTCTGATGGAGTGATATCAATGAGCTCTGATACTCCTTGACCTCTCACTACTGGCGTTCGCTTCCCTGGAGATGTACTTGGCTTTCTCACACTGGTGGCAGAGGATGGAGAGGAAAAAGAATGCACAGGCTGATCAGCTGTTGATGCACTTGACCCTTTTGAAAGCCTTCTTCTTTTACCAGTTCCTGAAGAAACCTTGGATTGTATGGGTTCAGACATGTTTCCAACTTCTGACGATACGGCGCGATAAGAGAGAAATGATTCAGACGGAAAGGCCCCCTCGCGCCGTATCGGTGATCCCAGTAAGAAGCGCAAGAGCCACAACAAAGGTAGTCACACGAGCTTCAGGAACGGTGAAAAAAGACTAGATCTACAGAACCTCCAAAACGAAGCGAAGAGAGGAAAGCGAAGAAAACCAACAGTCGCCCTCGTGCCGTATCAGCAATAGAAACAAAGGTCAGAAACCGAAAAAAGCCGTACAGATAAGAAACACACCCTTATGTAGGCGCGGATTATGCCACCTGGCAGTACCCGTTAGTGTCATACACGTGGCAGTAGCCGTTGGGCAACACGTGGCCGAAAACCACGTGGCGAACAAGTGGACCGGTCATTACTTGACACGTAGCATACGGACCATAAATGCAGATACGTGGCACAATCAGTATCGGACACGTGTCATGATTTACCTGGGTATATAAGTGGTCATTTGTCCGACGTGCACACTTTTCAATTCTCGAGCTCTTCGCTAGCAAAAAGAGGTGTGCCGATACGGAGCGAGGGCATCCAAACGGTGAGCTCGTTTTCTCCTAATCGCGCCGTATCATCTTCTCATCTCCGATACGGAGCGAGGGCGTGCAAACGGTGAGCTCGGTTTTTCCTAATCGCACCGTATCGTCTTCTGATCTCCGATACGGAGTGAGGGCGCGCAAACGTGGTGGTCGTTTTGTCCTAATCGCGCCGTATCATCTTCTAATCTCCGATACGGAGCGAGGGCGCGCAAACGTGGTGGTCGTTTTCTCCTACTCGCGCCGTATCATCTTCTCATCTCCGATACGGAGCGAGGGCGCGCAAACGTGGTGGTCGTTTTCTCCTACTCGCGCCGTATCATCTTCTCATCTCTGATACGGAGCGAGGGCGCGCAAACGTGGTGGTCGTTTTCTCCTGCTCGCGCCGTATCATCTTCTCATCTCTGATATGGAGCGAGGGCGCGCAAACGTGGTGGTCGTTTTCTCCTACTCGCGCCGTATCATCTTCTCATCTCTGATACGGAGCGAGGGCGCGCAAACGTGGTGGTCGTTTTCTCCTACTCGCGCCGTATCATCTTCTCATCTCTGATACGGAGTGAGGGCGTTGTTCCATTCTGCTCGCTTTGTTCATATCGCGCCATATCGAAATTGCTCATTTCGTCACTTTCCTCGCCAGTTTGTCTTTCACTTTGTCCTTCTGGTTGTTATTTTACCTTTTCTGGATGGCAAGGACAAAGCAAACTGCAAGAAGAGTGTATTTAGATGGGAAGGACAGTGGGGGTAGAAGAAAGTTAAAATTTGATGAATCTAAGGGGGTAGAAGAAGCTGGTCCATCACAGGCTCCAAAGCATTTTACAACAGAAATTCCTCCTACACCAGGTGTTGTCCTTACATCTTCCATAAATGTTTCTTCACCTGAAGTTGAGGAAGCAAAGGATGAGGCTAACCTTGTGAAAGATTCATTCCCTACAATGGTACCTGAGCCCACATCTGCTGAAGCCACTGAACACCCCAAGCCACAGAAGAGGAAGAGGAAGTCGAGGTTCTTCTATATGCAAAGATGTTTCAGTGAGATCAGGAAAGCCCAGAGAGCTACACAGCATGTCATTCCAAAAGCTGCTTTTATAAGGGTGGTTAAAGAGATCTCTGATAGATTGTCTCAAGTGGCAACTGTCTCTGGTCTAAATAAGAAGTGGCAACTCTCAGCCATTCTTGCCCTGCAAGAGGCCGCAGAAGATTTTGTTATTGATTTCATGAACGACGCTTACATTGGTGCTGCCCATGCTCATAGGATCACCCTTATGAATAAAGATTTCAGCATCATTAGCAGAGTGAGGTATAGGTTTGACAAAGTCCTGAGGCCCTTGCCTTCCAATGATCAAAAAGCCTTTGAAATCCTTAACGTTCCCCCAAAATTGTCCAGGAAAGAGAAAAAGCTAAATGTTGAAGATGTTACTGACCTTTACCCTACAAGGGGTGCCACCCAGCAAGAGGCTTTCTTGAGTGAAAAAAATCAGGAGGTGTTTGAAACTGAAGACGATGTTTACAAGAGGAAAGCCGCATCACTTGCTCCCGTCAACAGCGAGAGGATGGGCAAAGTGTATGGGCAGATTCTTGTGAATGTTGCTGGGGAATCTGAGGAGGAATATCTTAGTATATCTCCCGAGGACAAGCCCATGTTGGAAAAAAGGGATCTCCAACTATCTGACTCCGTGGTATTTTGTTGCATAAGGTAAGGTTTTTTGTTGCATAAGTTAAGTCTTTTCAATTATATTTTGGATGAAATTGGTATTGAATAGCTTTTGCTATTATCTGCAGGGCATTGGTGTTCTCTCTCACTCTCGATATCCGAAGAACCATATACATTGTTGATCCACTTCTCTCTGTGGGACTTTTTGCAAAATCTGGATCTAATATTTCACCATTTTTTCGTAGCTTCGATAGTGTGAGAAATTACCACATCTTTTTCCCTTATGTAGAAAGGTATTTTTCTTTTACTGTAGAGGAGAATTTATGTTCATTTGCTTTCACCCTTCTACTCACCTCTTTTATGAATTTGCAGAGGGCATTGGAGTCTCATCTACATTAATTGTCTTTCAAGGGAAATTATCTTTATGAATTCTCTCAGCGGTGTTCACGGTCAAGCACGAATGTATGTTGGAAGAAAATTACTTACTTTGATTTCTTTTATAAATAATATTTTGAACTTACAAAGCTTCCTTTTGCAGTGCTGCTAGACTCGTTTCTACATTTTTGGATACAACATACGAGGATCTTGCTGATCCTCAAAGGCCGTATACTTTTCTTCTACAAGAAGTTCCATTGCAAAGCGATGCGCATTCTTGTGGATGGAGAGTTATCTCAAACATTTGCAGAATAGTGGATTCAAAGCTGTTACAAATAGAAGGAGTGAATGTAAGTTTATTTCATTTGATGTTTGTGTAACCCTTATCATGATGTCTTTTCACTAACTTATAACATTTATTCTTACAGTGTAGAGACTATCCTGAATCATATGTTTGGTGGATAAGGGAGAGATGCATCGAGCTGATTCTAGACAAAGCAATCACACCGTATGATCCTGACTCCCCTCTTCCTCCCAAAACTTCAATGGCAAAGGGCACAAGCAAGGGAAAGGTCAAGGGAAAGGGTAAGGACAATGGTAATGGTAAAGACAAGGGCAAGGGAAAAGGCAATGGGACCACTGCTGCAGAGTCTAAGAAAAAAGGAATGCCAGTGCTCTCTCCTCTTAAATTTGATCCATCCCCTCTTAAGCCCCAAGAAAGGAGACTACCTGTAAAGGTCAAATTTTTTCAACAATCAAAGAAAGGCCCTGTGAGGAAAAATATCTTTGAAGAAATCGATAAAGAATGAAAATAGCAAACATAAGCATACACGAGCCATTTTATTTTGGCTTTGTACATTTTTATGCAATTTTTGTACCTCATTGTGTAATGAAAATTTTCACTTGTAAATCGAATGTAATGTACATTTTATACACGAGCCTTATTATTTTGGCCTTGTACATTTTCATGCAATTTTTGTACCTCATTGTGTAATGAAAATTTTCACTTGTAAATCGGATGCAATGTACATTTTATTTATACACATTCGAAAGGCGACTTGCTTCACGATAGCTTATGAAGTTCCCATTAAAAAATATCTTGAGGATAGTCTGTTAAGATAAATTCCTGCCAAGTTTTCATTCTTAAGGTCCCAAACTCACAATTGTGGGAGACAAACAACTCGTACAAAAGAAAGAGCGCTCGGCTCTTTTACCAATTGTTACACCATTCACTTTGAACTTATATCTAGGGGATGTATTGTCTAGCAATTCCAAGGTATCCCTCACATCTTTCAGACTCCAATTGGAAGTAACACTCACCTTCTTTACTTCTTCATGCGGAAAAACGTGCACCACAAGTTTATATGTTGTGTTCTCTGTATCAGAATCCAAGGGAACCCAAATACCCAATCTTCGTTTGTATCGCCTGTAATCAAAGGCCAAATCAAGATTTTGGCGAGGGATACTGTAAGCCAAAGCCAAGGATTGAGGGCATGCACTGCACCTCAAGATATCACCTTTATGATCGCACTCTCTAGATTTCCAATGCGTCCCTATAGTGTTGTCCAAATCCTCTTCCGAAAAGTTTCTACTTAACCAGGATACCTTCGTTCTTTGTAAATTTGCTGTTTTGAAGCAAGCGACGAAGATATGGAGGGGTACAAACCATGATAAACGTATTCTTCGTGAGATCCTTCCAGCTGTCATGGACTTTTTAATATCCTGAGATATTTTGAATTTGAAACTCTGCACTGTTACCTTGTCAGGAATCTCCCAATTTAGAGATGAAAGACTTGGCAATGGCAAATCTTCGATATTCCCATACCTATCCGCTTTAGAGGGAACCACATACTGTGCATAATATATAAAAACCTTGCATTCACTATAAAAAGACACAGTTTGATCGGCATAAATAATGTCTGCCAATACCTTATGAATGGCATGGAAAGTCCCACTTAGGCTTTCCACAGGTTGCCATTCAATACTTGTTGACAGAAAGATATCTACAATGACGAACCGTTTGTTAGAACTTGCATAAATGGAAAAGAATTATATACGTTATTCAACTTATAACTTACAATGTGTTTGTTGGGGAACACGTTCGTTTGGAGGCAAGTGCATATCCTTGACCATGTAAACATGTTGCACCTTGACAAACTAGCCTTCGGGCATAATTTTGAAGGCAATGATACGCCCCTTCCAGTGATGTTTTATATCTTCTCGTTTTCTTCTTTTCACCTTATGGGAGCCCTTGCAAGATGGCAGCATGGTAACCCAATCATTTACAGCAAAGGTTTTGGGCTCAAAATTTCCATCTACTCCCTGGCTATAGACTGTGCAAGAGTGTATTAAACGAGAAGGGCGCCTGGAGGAAGCCATGAAAAGAATGAAAGCGCAGAGAAAGAAGCTCAAAGAGGGGTGAATGAACTAAAAAGTAGCGCCAAGAACCCAAATGAGTATGTATTGGGCGCCAAAAACAATATTGAAAGATCTCCCGACTTTCAAAAAACTCATTATTAATTTCATCACATCTCTGTCATGTATTTTGTCAGATTTGTAAGTAAATAACGTCTTTGGGACTCCAAAACATGTCAGACTTTAGGGGTTTTGGCTAAAAAAGAAGAGAGAATCACGAAATGGACTCCACTATCTCTAAAAAAGAGGAGACAAGAATACCATATTCTTGCACACGTGGCGAACTCTCTTTGGCCCTTTCCTTAATCCCGTGATTAACAAAAGTGCATTTTTTGAAGCGTTTTTGGCCCTAATGTGTGGTTCAAGTCTCCATTGATGTGGAATTGATGAGTACTTGTGGATTAGTCAATGACCTTCAAAACTAAAATATGAATTGCGTCTCTCGTGTAAGTTTCTCATTATTTTGCATTAGGCCTAGCACCTACAATTATTGACGTGGCAACGCTTTGATACACTATGTTATGTTGCACACAAATATTTTGTGCTTCTAATCAATTTATTGGTTTGCATATTTGCTATTGCCATCATTATTATAGAGAGGTATGTGGTTCAAGTCTCCATTGATGTGGAATTGATGAGTACTTGTGGATTAGTCAATGACCTTCGAAACTAAAATATGAATTGCGTCTCTCGTGTAAGTTTCTCATTATTTTGCATTAGGCCTAGCACCTACAATTATTGACGTGGCAACGCTTTGATACACTATGTTATGTTGCACACAATCATTTTGTGCTACTAATTGTGCTACTAATCAATATAATGGTTTGCATATTTGCTATTGCCATCATTATTATAGAGAAGTATGTGGTTCAGGTCTCCATTGATGTGGAATTGATGAGTACTTGTGGATTAGTCAATGACCTTCGAAACTAAAATATGAATTGCGTCTCTCGTGTAAGTTTCTCATTATTTTGCATTCGGCCTAGCACCTACAATTATTGACGTGGCAACGCTTTGATACACTATGTTATGTTGCACACAAACATTTTGTGCTACTAATCAATTTATTGGTTTGCATATTTGCTATTGCCATCATTATTATAGAGAAGTATGTGGTTCAAGTCTCCATTGATCTGGAATTGATGAGTACTTGTGGATTAGTTAATGACCTTCGAAACTAAAATATGAATTGCGTCTCTCGTGTAAGTTTCTCATTATTTTTCATTAGGCCTAGCACCTACAATTATTGACGTGGCAACGCTTTGATACACTATGTTATGTTGCACACAAATATTTTGTGCTTCTAATCAATTTATTGGTTTGCATATTTGCTATTGCCATCATTATTATAGAGAGGTATGTGGTTCAAGTCTCCATTGATGTGGAATTGATGAGTACTTGTGGATTAGTCAATGACCTTCGAAACTAAAATATGAATTGCGTCTCTCGTGTAAGTTTCTCCTTATTTTGCATTAGGCCTAGCACCTACAATTATTGACGTGGCAACGCTTTGATACACTATGTTATGTTGCACACAAATATTTTGTGCTACTAATCAATTTATTGGTTTGAATATTTGATATTGCCATCATTATTATAGAGAAGTATGTGGTTCAAGTCTCCATTGATGTGGAATTGATGAGTACTTGTGGATTAGTCAATGACCTTCGAAACTAAAATATGAATTCCGTCTCTCGTGTAAGTTTCTCATTATTTTGCATTAGGCCTAGCACCTACAATTATTGACATGGCAACGCTTTGATACACTATGTTATGTTGCACACAAATATTTTGTGCTACTAATCAATTTATTGGTTTGCATATTTGCTATTGCCATCATTATTATAGAGAAGTATGTGATTCAAGTCTCCCTTGATGTGGAATTGATGAGTACTTGTGGATTAGTCAATGACCTTCGAAACTAAAATATGAATTGCGTCTCTCGTGTAAGTTTCTCATTTTTTTGCATTATGCCTAGCACCTACAATTATTGACGTGGCAACGCTTTGATACACTATGTTATGTTGCACACAAATATTTTGTGCTTCTAATCAATTTATTGGTTTGCATATTTGCTATTGCCATCATTGTTATAGAGAGGTATGTGGTTCAAGTCTCCATTGATGTGGAATTGATGAGTACTTGTGGATTAGTCAATGACCTTCGAAACTAAAATATGAATTGCGTCTCTCGTGTAAGTTTCTCATTATTTTGCATTAGGCCTAGCACCTACAATTATTGACATGGCAACGCTTTGATACACTATGTTATGTTGCACACAAATATTTTGTGCTACTAGTCAATTTATTGGTTTGCATATTTGCTATTGCCATCATTATTATACAGAAGTATGTGGTTCAAGTCTCCATTGATGTGGAATTGATGAGTACTTGTGGATTAGTCAATGACCTTCGAAACTAAAATATGAATTGCGTCTCTCCTGTAGGTTTCTCATTATTTTGCATTAGGCCTAGCACCTACAATTATTGACGTGGCAACGCTTTGATACACTATGTTATGTTGCACACAAATATTTTGTGCTACTAGTCAATTTATTGGTTTGCATATTTGCTATTGCCATCATTATTATAGAGAAGTATGTCGTTCAAGTCTCCATTGATGTGGAATTGATGAGTACTTGTGCATTAGTTAATGACCTTCGAAACTAAAATATGAATTGCGTCTCTCGTGTAAGTTTCTCATTATTTTGCATTAGGCCTAGCACCTACAATTATTGACGTGGCAACGCTTTGATACATTATGTTATGTTGCACACAAATATTTGTTGCTACTAATCAATTTATTGGTTTGCATATTTGCTATTGCCATCATTATTATAGAGAAGTATGTGGTTCAAGTCTCCATTGATGTGGAATTGATGAGTACTTGTGGATTAGTCAATGACCTTCGAAACTAAAATATGAATTCTGTCTCTCGTGTAAGTTTCTCATTATTTTGCATTAGGCCTAGCACCTACAATTATTGACATGGCAACGCTTTGATACACTATGTTATGTTGCACACAAATATTTTGTGCTACTAATCAACTTATTGATTTGCATATTTGCTATTGCCATCATTATTATAGAGAAGTATGTGATTCAGGTCTCCCTTGATGTGGAATTGATGAGTACTTGTGGATTAGTGAATGACCTTCGAAACTAAAATATAAATTGCGTCTCTCGTGTAAGTTTCTCATTATTTTGCATTACGCCTAGCACCTACAATTATTGACGTGGCAACGCTTTGATACACTATGTTATGTTGCACACAAATATTTTGTGCTTCTAATCAATTTATTGGTGTGCATATTTGCTATTGCCATCATTATTATAGAGAGGTATGTGGTTCAAGTCTCCATTGATGTGGAATTGATGAGTACTTGTGGATTAGTCAATGACCTTCGAAACTAAAATATGAATTGCGTCTCTCGTGTAAGTTTCTCATTATTTTGCATTAGGCCTAGCACCTACAATTATTGACGTGGCAACGCTTTGATACACTATGTTATGTTGCACACAAACATTTTGTGCTACTAATCAATTTATTGGTTTGCATATTTGCTATTGCCATCATTATTATAGAGAAGTATGTGGTTCAAGTCTCCATTGATGTGGAATTGATGAGTACTTGTGGATTAGTCAATGACCTTCGAAACTAAAATATGAATTGCGTCTCTCGTGTAAGTTTCTCATTATTTTTCATTAGGCCTAGCACCTACAATTATTGACATGGCAACACTTTGATACACTATGTTATGTTGCACACAAATATTTTGTGCTTCTAATCAATTTATTGGTTTGCATATTTGCTATTGCCATCATTATTATAGAGAGGTATGTGGTTCAAGTCTCCATTGATGTGGAATTGATGAGTACTTGTGGATTAGTCAATGACCTTCGAAACTCAAAAAAGAATTGCGTCTCTCGTCTAAGTTTCTCCTTATTTTGCATTAGGCCTAGCACCTACAATTATTGACGTGGCAACGCTTTGATACACTATGTTATGTTGCACACAAATATTTTGTGCTACTAATCAATTTATTGGTTTGCATATTTGATATTGCCATCATTATTATAGAGAAGTATGTGGTTCAAGCCTCCATTGATGTGGAATTGATGAGTACTTGTGGATTAGTCAATGACCTTCGAAACTAAAATACGAATTGCATCTCTCCTGTAGGTTTCTCATTATTTTGCATTAGGCCTAGCACCTACAATTATTGACGTGGCAACGCTTTGATACACTATGTTATGTTGCACACAAATATTTTGTGCTTCTAATCAATTGATTGGTTTGCATATTTGCTCTTGCCATCATTATTATAGAGAGGTATGTGGTTGAAGTCTCCATTGATGTGGAATTGATCAGTACTTGTGGATTAGTCAATGACCTTCGAAACTAAAATATGAATTGCGTCTCTCGTGTAAGTTTCTCCTTATTTTGCATTAGGCCTAGCACCTACAATTATTGACGTGGCAACGCTTTGATACACTATGTTATGTTGCACACAAATATTTTGTGCTACTAATCAATTTATTGGTTTGAATATTTGATATTGCCATCATTATTATAGAGAAGTATGTGGTTCAAGTCTCCATTGATGTGGAATTGATGAGTACTTGTGGATTAGTCAGTGACCTTCGAAACTGAAATATGAATTGCGTCTCTCGTGTAAGTTTCTCATTATTTTGCATTAGGCCTAGCACCTACAATTATTGACGTGGCAACGCTATGATACACTATGTTATGTTGCACACAAATATTTTGTGCTACTAATCAATTTATTGGTTTGCATATTTGCTATTGCCATCATTATTATAGAGAAGTATGTGGTTCAGGTCTCCATTGATGTGGAATTGATGAGTACTTGTGGATTAGTCAATGACCTTCGAAACTAAAATATCAATTGCGTCTCTCGTGTAAGTTTCTCCTTATTTTGCATTAGACCTAGCACCTACAATTATTGACGTGGCAACGCTTTGATACACTATGTTATGTTGCACACAAATATTTTGTGCTACTAATCAATTTATTGGTTTGCATATTTGATATTGCCATCATTATTATAGAGAAGTATGTGGTTCAAGCCTCCATTGATGTGGAATTGATGAGTACTTCTGGATTAGTCAATGACCTTCGAAACTAAAATATGAATTCCGTCTCTCGTGTGAGTTTCTCATTATTTTGCATTAGGCCTAGCACCTACAATTATTGATATGGCAACGCTTTGATACACTATGTTATGTTGCACACAAATATTTTGTGCTACTAATCAATTTATTGGTTTGCATATTTGCTATTGCCATCATTATTATAGAGAAGTATGTGATTCAGGTCTCCCTTGATGTGGAATTGATGAGTACTTGTGGATTAGTCAATGACCTTCGAAACTAAAATATGAATTGCGTCTCTCGTGTAAGTTTCTCATTATTTTGCATTAGGCCTAGCACCTACAATTATTGACATGGCAACGCTTTGATACACTATGTTATGTTGCACACAAATATTTTGTGCTACTAGTCAATTTATTGGTTTGCATATTTGCTATTGCCATCATTATTATACAGAAGTATGTGGTTCAAGTCTCCATTGATGTGGAATTGATGAGTACTTGTGGATTAGTCAATGACCTTCGAAACTAAAATATGAATTGCGTCTCTCCTGTAGGTTTCTCATTATTTTGCATTAGGCCTAGCACCTACAATTATTGACGTGGCAACGCTTTGATACACTATGTTATGTTGCACACAAATATTTTGTGCTACTAGTCAATTTATTGGTTTGCATATTTGCTATTGCCATCATTATTATAGAGAAGTATGTCGTTCAAGTCTCCATTGATGTGGAATTGATGAGTACTTGTGGATTAGTCAATGACCTTCGAAACTAAAATATGAATTCCGTCTCTCGTGTAAGTTTCTCATTATTTTGCATTAGGCCTAGCACCTACAATTATTGACGTGGCAACGCTTTGATACACTACGTTATGTTGCACACAAATATTCTGTGCTACTAATCAATTTATTGGTTTGCATATTTGCTATTGCCATCATTATTATAGAGAGGTATGTGATTCAGGTCTCCCTTGATGTGGAATTGATGAGTACTTGTGGATTAGTCAATGACCTTCGAAACTGAAATATGAATTGCGTCTTCGTGTAAGTTTCTCATTATTTTGCATTAGGCCTAGCACCTACAATTATTGACGTGGCAACGCTTTGATGTACTAATCAATTTATTGGTTTGTAGTATGGAGACTTTCGTTTGTATTGAAATAAAGAAGCGGTCATAGTAGCAATTATTGGAGATTGAAAGGTATATCTTAGCGAGTTTGGATTTGCTCAGCTTGTGGGGCTTCTCGAATTGCCGAATTTGAACTGTTGGATTTATTTAACTAAAATTTGGCATCTGTGGTGATCATGATGAGAAAGCAAACAAGACGGACCTTAGCGAGATTTCCATAACTGCCTTATTTTCATAACTGCCTTATTTTGACATGTTGGCTTTACTTAATCAGAAAAGGCCGTGCACGGTCTGGTTTTAAGCCTTTAAGGAGAGGTAGTGAGTGGGTTGTTACTAGTCCGAAGCGCGCGCTCTCTGTCTCTCCCTTTCTTCCAAGTTCTGTCTTGTCCGAAGCGCGCGCTCTCTGTCTCTGTCTCTCAAGTCTCTCTCTTTCTTCTGTCTTCTCCGAAGCGCTCTCTCTCGTCGATGGAACTGAACATCGACACTGAGGGTGGTCGCAGCATCTGCGGCTGCCAGCTGCTATTACACGATGCACATGGCAACGGTAAGTTAGAGGTTGGTTCTAATTGTTCCGCATGGTCCAAAGCCATGGGGTTCCTTCATCTCAGCGCTGTCTCCTTCGGCTTGCTGGCGGCTGTCAAGCTGAAGGTCTTCGACGTCCTCGCCGAGCATCATCCCCGCCAGCAGCTCTCCGCATCGCAAATCCTCTCTCACATCTCACCCTCTACCGCCGCCGCAACCTCCTGCTCTTCTCTGGACCGCCTCACCTCCTCCGTCTCCCTCCTCACCTCCTCCGTCTCCCTCGTCGACTCCCCCACAACCTTAGTATATGGCCTCACCCCTGCTTCCGAATACTTCATACAAGACCATCCGCACGCATCTCTTGCCCCCCTCTTCCTTACAATCCACCACCAAGCCATCACGGAGTCGGGCCAACATTTCGCTGAGGCTATCCTAGGTGGCGTGTCTTCCTTCTTTGAAACCCATGGCCACGACCTTTTCACATATGCTACCGATCACCCTGATTTCCACCAGCTCTTAAACTCTGCTATGATTAACCACTCCGAGCTACTCATGCGGTCCCTGCTTCGTGTGTACCACGGCTTCGACGGGCTCACCAGCATTATGGATGTTGGCGGAGGTTTTGGGGCTTGCGTCAATGCAATTGTCGAAAAGTATCCTCACATCAAAGGCATCAACTTTGATCAACCGCACGTCATACAAGACGCACCTACATATCAAGGTCCAACAAGCCACTCTCTAGGAGTAACACCACTAAGCCACTTGTGCTTCTATTTCAAACTAGTAGTATCATGCTAGTTTCATACAATGTGTCAGTTGCTTGTGTTGCTGTTTTCCCTTCGTTATGCTAGACCGAGTATATGTATGATTGTAGCAACTCACGACATGTCCATTTTGCTTCAACTCTAAACCTAACGGGTTCCACTTTCATTTTAGCTAGCATGGAACATGTACCTGGAGACATGTTTGATACCATCCCACAAGCAGATGCTATTTTTATGAAGGTATGCTATCACACTTTAGCTCTATGAGAATGATTTTCCGTGCTTTCAAGGATAAAAACTAACCTCTAGACATACTATGCACAATTGTAGTGGATTCTACATGATTGGAGTGATGAAGATTGTATCAAGATCTTGAGAAATTGTTATTTTGCCCTTCCAGCCAGTGGGAAAGTGATAGTAGTGGATGTGATCTTGCCAAACACACTTGACACTCATGTTAACAGTCGTCTTGGTTATAGTTGGGACCAATTGATGTTTTTATGCACTCGAGGAGGTAGAGAGTGCACCGAGACAGAGCTAAGGGAGCTTGCGCGGCTTGCAAGGTTTTTAAACGTCCAAGTCATTTGCAAAGTCAATGAGTTTAGTGTGATGGAGATGTATAAAGACGTACAGTATAGTTGCAAACCAATCGAGTGAGTTATCTACTTCTTATGTTGGGGCTCCTTAACACTCCCTCGTATATCTCTAGACTTTAGTTTGATATTCTAAAAGGGATCTAGCTTGAATATTCCAACTTGAGAAAATTCCTCAGGCGCATCCTTTCAAATCTCTCAACTATATGTTTTGTTAAGAAAGGTGTTAGTTTATTAGGCTACTCATCTTCACGTGTGATATTTACACCTGAGAAGTTCTATCCTAAAGTTCTATCCTACAGGCAAGTAATGTTATACTTATAAACGTTTCAATTCTACTATTTTCTTAATAATGAAAAAGCTCATGATTTATGGAGAAAAATGTGGCTATTGTTGAGATAATTCATTGTGCTTTTTCTTGAGGGCATTGAACTTTGTCAATTCTACAAATATTATGGTAAAGGGTTATAATAACATTTATGACATTTCTTAATCTTGATAAGTATTCTAAGGATCTCCATAAAATATGCGTGTTCGAGTAATTTTTCAAGAAACAACAACTTTTCTCAACTAATGACATTTATTATATGTACAAAGATGGATTTCAATCCTTTGGGACAAGTATATTGATGCTAGAATCAAATACATCCAAGATTTCGGCCAAAGATGCATGAAATGGATTGAAAAGGAATTATTTTAGCTTCAGTCCTATTTTAAAACAGAAAATTCCAGCCCATAAACATATTCAAAATGAGTGCATAAACTCAAGAAGAAGCACTCTTGATCATCTATGAACAATGTCCTGAAGAAAAGAGGCCATTTTCCTTTATTACAATCATGAAAAACCCATGTTTGCTCATAAAAATGGATCAAAATAGTGGGCTACCCTGTTTATGACTGGTTATTCCAGCCCATAACAGTCCATAAGTCTTCAATATCCTCACCCTTTGCTTGCCCCAAAGTCATTCAAGTACTTGGACACAAGTCGGGCTTCATTGGACCAAGAATAAGGTAGAGAAGATGAGAGAAGTCGTGCATAAGAGCAAGCTGAATACTCTTCTCTTAGATTTCCCCTCTTTTATAGACAGTTTCAGCATGCATTTTCGTCAGACCAAAGAGGCAGAGAAGAGGAGCTCTCACCAAGTTATCATCTTCAGTTGTTGGCCTGTTAATCTTCAGTTTGCATGCTCCATTCCATGCATCTCAGCTCCAGCTTTCTCCCATTTTTCCTCAGGTAGAGCAGCCCGTATTTTGCGTCGAAAATCGCGGGCTGCTCTCTGCTCCAACCCTGGTCACTTTTTGACCAGCCTAGGTCACCTGCTGCTGGTCACCTTAGTTAGTTACTTTTGGTCCCGTGTGGACCTAGTGGACTTTTGACAGTTTTTGGTAACATTTTTTGGGTTTTTGTCCATATTTTTGTACCTGAATTAATGTGATTTATCCAGCAGACTGTCAATTACTTCCAGATGTCCAAGTTTTAGGTTCCCATAGACTTATTTTTCATAAATGTACATAGTATGTCTGCAAATTATATGATAAATACAAAATAACTTGTATAACTAAGGTAGATATTGGATAACAATGCTTGAAAATATCTCATTTAATTCCCAGTGAAACTCTTCTGAGTTCATAAGAATCCCATGATTTATATCATGGATAGTAAACTCTTTGACATTCACCCCCTCCTAACCTGCACATCCTCTGGCATGTGCCATTTCATAAGATTATAGGTCAAGGAGAGTCTTCTTCTTCTTCATCTTCATTCTCTAAGTCTTCGTCTTCCTGCATGTCTTCAAGTAAAGGGCTTGTATCAAAGTCATCAAGTTCATAAGTTGAAGATTCTCTTCGTTTGAAGAGTTTGATTCGTTTCCCAGCTATTGGAGTCTTTATCATTGTCCCATCCATTTTAGCCAAAGAGTAAGTAGCATTATTATGTATTACTTTTACAACATATGGTCCAAACCATCACTTAGCTAGCTTCCTATGAGCACTATATTGATTATCCAGGCTGCTATCATAAACAAGAACCCAGTCATTCTCTTGAATAGCTCTTGGATGGAGTCGATGGTGCTTGTCAAACCTCTTCTTATTCTTTAATCTTGCCGTTTTTAGCCTTTCAATGGCTATTTTAACATCCTCTGGCCTTCTTTCAAGTTGTCTTATGCGTAAAGACAGCAATTCTTTCCTGTTCATGCCTTCATCCCAAGGCAAGATACTCCATGTGACAATGGATTCCTCAATAGGCATAATAGGTGGCTGTCCATAAATGAGTTTAGTTGGCATATATCCTGTCACTGCACTATGGGTTGTTCTATCAGCCCATAATGCGAATGGTAGTATTTTAGGCCATTCCCTCATTTTTCCTTTGCATGATTTTACTAAAGCTTTAAGAATTGGTTGATGACCTCTTTCACTCTTACCATTGCCTTCAAGGTTGTAGGCTGAAGTAAGAGATAGCTTAATCCCCAATTGAGCAAAGAAATGGTGAGCTTCATCGGCATCCAATTCTCCTCTATCAGCAGTTACTTTAGCAACACATCCATACTTGCAAAATACTTCTTCAAGTAAAAATCTACAAACAGCATGAGTGGACTTTGTTGTTAAGGCCTTTCCTTCCACATGATTTGTGAGATCTTCTCTAGCAAGTACTAGATATCTCATGTTCCAAATTCCTGTAGGCATGGTTACTAAATCAATAACCCATCTATAGTGAATAGATAAAGGATAGGTACGCTGAAGCCCATCTCTATGCTTTACCATAGAATACATTTGACAAGCATGACAAGACTCAACAAAATGCTCAATGTCTTTATACATGTTTTGCCACCAAAATTTTTCTTTTATTTTGGTAAAAGTACCCCATATGCCTCTATGACCAGCCAATAGGCTTTCATGGAATTCTTGCATGACCTGTCTTTGTGTCTTTTTGTCACCTAAGACACGAACAGACGCTCTTCCTTTCTTCTTTGCATGCCTCCAAAGGTAGCCATCTTTAAGAAAAAAACCATAGGCTTTTCTCTTAATTCTCTTGAACTCTTCATGAGTCCATTCTTCCTTCTTTGTCATAGTGCTAAAAAATTGGCCAATTTTTAGCCATTCATCTGCATAATATTCTTCTTTAAAGTGTGAACAAACCATAACAAAACATGGAATATGTTGTTTACTAGCTGTCCATTGTCCTTCTTTAGTTGATTCATCCATACTGGCTGATGTAAAAGTTATATTATCAGCTGAACCTGCTGTTCTTGCTGTACTTTTTGTTGTACCTGCATTAACAGCTTCATTTATAAACTCTGATTCTTCTTCATCCATCATTTCTTCTTCATCCATATATCTGGCACGTGAAAGCATGTCAGCAACTGGATTTTCTTTACCTGCAATATGTTTCAAATTAGGATTTAAGGATTTAATATAGGCTATCCATCTTAGCATGGCTATGTCAGGAGTGGAACAGTTGGCTATCATGCCCAAGAGTGGAAGGCAATCTGTTTCAACTATAACATGTGCACCCATGAAGTACTCCCTGTCACATTTTAATGCAGTTACTACTCCCCAAAGCTCTCTTTTAATTTGAGCATACCTTCTTTGTCGTTCATTAAGAACCTTTGCTCCAAAGCAGATCACATATATGTTGCCTTCAAGGTCGTCTTGACCAACTGCCCATCCTATTCCAATAGGACTTGTGTCCACTGTGAGTATAATGGGTTGTCCATTAGAGTAGTTTGCCCTCTTTAAAGTGGGAGCCGAAGTCAGCATTTTCTTGAGTTTCTGAATAGCCTGAGTGTGTTCTTTTGTCCATAGAAACCTTTGGCCCTTTCTTAGGAGCTGGTAAAGACTTTCAGCAACATGAGCAAAATGTGGTATCCAAATAAGTTAGAAGACACATGCGCCAAGAAATCTTCTCACTTCTAAAACATTTGTACATTCTTCTTGTATCTTGCTGATTACATTTATCTTCGATGGAGAAGGCTTTTGGCCATATGGTCCACACATATGACCGACCACAAGGACTTCTTCAACTCCAAAAACAGATTTAGCTACTGAAAGAGTAAGATGAACTTCTCCTAATTTAGACAGGATTTGAGTACAATCATTAATATGATCAAAAACAAACTTTCGACATCCAAGTTCATTGAGTTCTTCATTTTTCTTATGAACTTCACATCCTTTGATTGAAACATCATCAAGGAAATAAAGAGTTAATTGAGGAATATAATCCCTCAATACTTTATGCATGGCATTCATCATGTGAGCTACTGAATTCGTAGCCCCTTGAGGTAGAGTACACATGCGGACTAGGCCAAGTGGTGTCTTCATTGTAGTAATGTCACGGCTTTCCAAAGCAAGCTGAAATTAGTCGTAGCTTGAATATAAGTCTCCCATGGAATAGATTTTCCTTCCTGCAAAAGTTTCAGCAAACTCATCCACAATTGGTCCTGAACCAACATTTCTAATAGTGACCTTATTAACGGGTTGCAAATCTTGAATGAATCGTAAAGATCCATTCTTCTTAGGTATGGTAAACCATCGGTTGGAATATGGAGCTAAAGATGGCTCCAATATTCGCATTTTTATCTTTTCATTTAAAAGTTCCAATAACTTAAGCAAAAGAGCCCTTGGAACCGGAATTGGTTTAAGATTCTAAGGCACATGTGGGACCGTAAAAATTACCATTGGTGCCACAATGCTTGGATCCACACAGCCGATTTCATGCGGCTGAAATGAAAAGGCTTTACCATGGTTCTTCAACATCTGCATAAAAATTTATTTTTCAGCCGAAAAGAGGAAAGAATCTTTACCAATTTTCAGCTTTTGTAGACTTTCAGCTGTAAATTGATGGCCAATATCTTTAGGATCACGAAGACTTGGTTGTTTGGATACCCTTTCTGCCAATCTTTTGCTTTCAGGTGGTAGAGGAGTAGCTACCGGCATGACCTTTTTATCAACTGTCTTATATTTTGTTTCTACTCTTGCTTCATCCTTGTTTGGCTGTCCAAGGGCTTCATAATCTGCAAATTCTTGAATTATGTCATACATATCCAATGTACATACCTGTATGGACTGATTTTCAGCTTGATTTTCTGCATGAACGGCTGTATAAATTTCAGCCATTGTATCATTATAATTCAGCCCATAAAATAGACCTGAAATTTCTTCATCTTTAGGTAAAACATAAATTTGCTTCAGTTCTTACTCCATATGACTCAAATACTTTCTTTCAGCCCTGTTCATGGCTGAAAATTGTTTATAACAGCCCACTCCATTGGCTGAAAAAACCTGCAAATCAGCTTTAGACCTTGCCTCCTTCATATGTGGAGGCAATTTTTTATGACATGATGCACTGCCATAGCCTCCACTTATAGCAGCGCTACCCGAAAACCCTTAAATTCTCGGGCATTAGGAGGAACGGGATGATCTCTCAATCGATCCCTATTCCGATGGTGATTAACATAGACAATTAGGAATTGAACAGCCTTATCATTATCCTTGCTTCTTATCTGAGCGTATGATGAACCATCATCAAGAGCCTTTGTCTCTAAACGAGACTCGGAAATAAATGGTTGACCAAGAATGATTGGATAACTGCAAGAATCTTGAACAAAGAAATGAAATTCATCTTTTACATTACCAATAGTAACTTGTACATAAGGACATGCTGCATAAAGATCGCCAGAATAGTTATTGGCTGCCTTCATGTGCCACCCTGGGTCCACGTCAATGGGCCATCCACCATTCTCATAGAGACTTCTTGACGTAACATTAATTTCTGAACCATGGTCTATAAGGGCAATGCATGGAGTTTCTTTCTCACCAATTTTAACAACAGTTTCAGTAGTCGCCCTTGCCCAATGGGTACGGGAATAGTGACTACTTGGAATAAAGTGAGTTTCACTTTCTTCCTGCATGTTGTGAAGAAAAGTCTCTTTCTTTTGCATGGGCTGCACTTTAGATTGAGAAGTTTCCACCATTATGGCTTCTTCAGCTTCTGCTTCATAAATGTCTTCATCTTTGGCTTCTATGGCTGCAATCAATTCTTTGATTGCCTCCAATCGAATTCCTTGAGTTTTTAGCTTTTCTTCATCCTACAAATACACATGAAGTACTTGCAAAAAAGCATGTATAGATTCTTCAGTTTCCTCACCAACATATTGTCTTTTTCATTTAATTACATCAATTATTACATCATGAAATCCTCGTTTTGCAATATCGAGAATTTCACCTAATGTAAATTCAATTCTACTTCCAAGAATTCTTTCTTCTAGGATCAGTTTAAGATCTGTTGCGGTCTCTATGTCTGACTGCAACTTATAACTAGGATGTTTGCTTTTTCTTTTTCCTTCTGTCTTCTTTTCTTGAGGGGCATCTCCCATGTCAATTTCTGGTGGTGGCGGATTTTAAGCAGCCTTCTGTTGGTCTGGTTTGCTTCTTGTTATGCGTTTAGTCGGTCTTGAAGAAGAAGGACCGGCAACATCTTCTTCTCTTTTCTTCTATCATGGCTTCTTGATTATTAATTTCAACTAGTCGGGAAAATGCTGAAAATGAATCCACACGCTCGAACCATCCGGTTCTTCCTCGAATACATTGGTTGGCAGTGGTTAAATCATCCTTAGTTGCCTTGCCTTGCTCCATGCGTTCCAAGGCCTGCGTCCACACTTTAGATTTTGCATTAGTTTCATATGCTTTAACAATTTCATTAGTTGGCTCAATTTGCAACCCATAAGTTGCAGCATCAACAGCTGCATAGGCTGTTTTTGTTGCCAAATCCTCCAATCTTTTCTTCATGCCGCCGTTACCGAAGTTTGGCTCAAGAGGAAGCCCCGTTTTGGTCGCATGAATTTTGCCATCCTTCCAAAAGACTAATTTTTGTGCTTCGGCTTCACGGAATGCTCCACACTCCCTCTTGTCATGCTGAAGGTTGTCACACCAAATGCAACGTCTTTTAAAGCCTTCTCGTGCAGGTCTTTGGGCGGATGACCGACTCCTTTTTTCTACTTTAACATCAAGCCTTTCTACTTTAGAATTAATTTCTGTTAAATTAAGATGGAGATCCCGCATGCTTTTAATTAACTCATCCATGACATCCTTCTTTGGAGAAGGAACAACAGAATTTCTTGGTTGCTTGGCCATAGAGACAGGAGGTCGAGAGGCTGGAACAGGTTCCTTCATAGAATCAGTTGTTACAGGGGTTGAACCCCATCTTAGGCGCAATCGCTCTCTTCGAGCAATCATATTAATTGCTTCAGTGACATCACTCCAAGCAGTCTTTAGTCCCGACTCAGAGTCAGGGTCTTCAAGTCGATCAGTCAATTTCTCTTGAAGAGAAGAATTTTCATCTTTTAAAAATAACTCAATCTTTTGACTTTTCATACCTTGTTGGTCATCAGGATCTAGTTGGGCAAATTTGCTTTCAAACTCTCGATGAAGAGCAGTAGCAGTTAGACCCTTGTTGGGCCTTTCAACCCATTCGGTGAAGATTTTCTTTGTCATAAGATCAGAATCTTCAAGGAAAAATTCTTATCGAAGAGCCTTTTTGAACACAGTCCATCCAGCATCTTTTTGGGAAAGACCATGAATTCGGTCCTGGAGGCCATGCACAGCCAAGCGGGCAAAGTAACGGCTCCAAGCATGTTGAGGAACTCCAAAGAAGACCATCTTGTCAGTATAGAGACGGATAAAAGAGGACACATTTTGCCCATTAAATTGCTTGAGCTCATGCCCAACTGCTTCTAAGGCCTTAATGGCAGCAGCATCAATCCGCTCTTCTTCTTGTCTCCGTTGTTGTTGCAATTGCAACTGCTGCTGAAATTGCAGCTGTTGTTGTTGGCTCTCTTGCATTAGACGAACCAACTGTTGCAAAGCATCTCCTCCCGAGCTTGATGATTCTCCCATTGGACTTCTTCTTCTGCAGAGCGGACCTTCACGTCGGGTTCACCACTCTCATCGCGTTAAGAGTTGGAGGTCTACCACTAGGGCTTTTAGTGCAGAAGAATGGTTTGGGATTCAAGATTCAGAAAGGAAAATGGATTGGGTTTTAATAAGATTCGAGAATTTGAAATAGTTTGGGTACGGAAGAGAAATTCAAGCCTTCTCACTTTGTACTTAGTTTACATGAACAGAAGGGATAAGACTAACTTGAATACATCAAATGCTTGAGGATACATACATCATTTCATAAAGGATATTTTCAGATTTCCAATTCATTTATGAATATCAAATGCAAGCTCTAATGCCATTTTTTATATGTACAAAGATGGATTTCAATCCTTTGGGACAAGTATATTGATGCTAGAATCAAATACATCCAAGATTTGGGCCAAAGATGCATGAAATGGATTGAAAAGGAATAATTTTAGCTTCAGCCCTGTTTTAAAATAGAAAATTCCAGCCCATAAACATATTCAAAATGAGTGCATAAACTCAAGAAGAAGCACTCTTGATCATCTATGAACAATGTCCTGAAGAAAAGAGGTCATTTTCCTTTATTACAATCATGAAAAATCCATGTTTGCTCATAAAAATGGATCAAAATAGTGGGCTGCCCTGTTTATGACTGGTTATTCCAACCCATAACAGTCCATAAGTCTTCAATATCCTCACCCTTTGCTTGCCCCAAAGTCACTCAAGTACGGCACAAGTTGGGCTTCATTGCACCAAGAATAAGATAGAGAAGATGAGAGAAGTCGTGCATAAGAGCAGGCTGAATACTCTTCTCTCAGATTTTCCCTCTTTTATAGACAGTTTCAGCATGCATTTTCGTCAGACCAAAGAGGCAGAGAAGAGGAGCTCTCACCAAGTTATCATCTTCAGTCGTTGGCATGTTAATCTTCAGTTTGCATGCTCCATTCCATGCATCTCAGCTCCAGCTTTCTCCCAGTTTCCCTCAGGCAGAGCAGCCCGCATTTTGCACCGAAAATCGCGGGCTGCTCTCTGCTCCAACCCTGGTCACTTTTTGACCAGCCTAGGTCACCTGCTGGTCACCTTAGTCAGTTACTTTTGGTCCCGTGTGGACCTAGTGGACTTTTGACAGTTTTTGGCAACATTTTTTGGATTTTTGTCCATATTTTTGTACCTGAATTAATGTGATTTATCCAGCAGACTGTCAATTACTTCCAGATGTCCAAGTTTTAGGTTCCCATAGACTTATTTTTCATAAACGTACATGGTATGTCTGCAAATTATATGCTAAATACAAAATAACTTGTATAACTAAGGTAGATATTGGATAACAATGCCTGAAAATATCTCATTTAATTCCCAGTGAAAATCTTTTGAGTTCATAAGAATCCCATGATTTATATCATGGATAGTAAACTCTTTGACAGCGCAACTACATGGCTTCACTTCTATGAGGAGGGTCTCATCACTGAGGACCAATACAACTGGGCTACGAGGATTCGACAGCTAGAGGATGTATGTTTTTCTTACTCTTCTATTAAAAGTATAGCTAATTATAACTTTTTCTCTACCATGTCTACGTAAGCATAGTGAGGAGGGGGATAGCAACGCTCGTAGCCATGGTGGTGCTAGCAAAGATGTTTCTTCTTCAGATTCGTAGAGGAGCACCATACCTCCTCTATGGCCTTGTTTTCTTGTATATGTATTATCCATCTTTGAGCCTACTACTTGCGGCCACACTTTAGGTCGCAAGCACTTAAACTTCCCATGTAAATGCTTTTGATCTATAATGAATACATGGACTTTTATTTTCAATTCTCGTGCTTTTAGATCCATTGTCTTTTTCCCAAATGCACAATCTGATGTATGGGAGGAGAAAAAAAAAACCAGAGAGCATGTGGTTGCAACCATATGCTCTCTGGTTTTTTTTTTCAGTTCTATTTTGCGCGTCTATCCGTGCGTCTAAATTGTAGAAAATGCGTGTTTATAAGCACGTCTAAAATGCAAAGTACACATACGCGCTAGATAATTCAAATTTAAAAACGAAATTAAATATCTTTTTTTTAAATGAGATTTTTTGTTTTCTGTTCGCGTCTATGAGTGCTTGTAAAAGCACGTCTACGGGCGTGTCTATATGCCCGTCTAATTTGCCAGATAGATGCGCTGCTAGGCGCACATAATAAATTAAATAAATAACAATTTTGGTTTTTTTATGCACTTGTATTCACGCGTGTATATGTAAGTCTGTTTCGCGTCTATTTTTGCATGTAAATTCCTTTATATATGCGATTATAGACGCGAAGCTGTAGACGCGCAAATAGACGGGCGGATAGGCGCGCCTGTAAGATTTTCTCTATATTCAAAAATTGCATCTAAAAGTGCATCTAAGAGGCCTTTTTGTTGTAGTGGAGGGAGAGAAAATGAGAGAGGAAGAGGGAGAGGGAGAGCGAGACATTAAACATAATAGGGAAATGAGAGAGGGAGAGGGGGAGAGGGAGGGAGACATTAAACATGATAGGGAAATGTGAGAGGGAGAGGGAGAGGGAGAGGGAGAGAGAGAGGGAGAGGGAGAGAGAAAGAGAGGGGGAGGGAGAGGAGAAGAGAGAAAAAACATTAAACATAATAGGGAAAGAGAGAAAGAGAGGGTGAGGGTGAGGGAGGGAGAAGAAATGAGAGAGGGAGAGAAGAGAGAAAAAAATGAGAGAATGAGAGGAGAGAGAAAAAGAGAGAAAATATGTTAAACATAATAGGAAAAGAGAGAAAGAGAGGGTGAGGGTGAGGGAATGAGAGAGGGAGAGGAAGAGAGAAAAGGAAATGAGAGAGGGAGAGGAGAGAGAAAAAGAGAGAAAAAACATTCAACCTAATAGGGAAAGAGAGAAAGAGAGGGAGAAGAAATGAGAAAGGGAGAGGAAGAGAGCAAAAGGAAATGAGAGAGGGAGAGGAGAGAGAAAAAATGAGAGAATGAGAGGAGAGAGAAAAAGAGAGAAAAGATGTTAAACATAATAAGAAAAGAGAGAAAGAGAGGGTGAGGGTGTGTGTGTGTGAGAGAGAGAGAGAGAGAGAGAGAGAGAGAGAGAAGGAAATGAGAGAGCGAGAGGAGAGAGAAAAAGAAATGAGAGAGGAAGAGGAGAGAGAAAAAGAGAGAAAAATCATTAAACCTAATAGGGAAAGAGAGAAAGAGAGGGTGAGGGTGAGGGAGGGAGAGGAAATGAGAGAGGGAGAGAAAGAGAGAAAAGGAAATGAGAGAGGGAGAGGAGAGAGAAAAATCATTAAACCTAATAGGAAAAGAGAGAAAGAGAGAGTGAGGATGAGGGAGGGAGAGGAAATGAGAGAGGGAGAGAAAGAGAGAAAAGGAAATAAGACCTTACAATAAGCTCATCCTAGGCTCATAGGGGTTAGGTCGATCCTCAACAAACCTAAGGGATATATGGCTAGAGAACCCTAGCATACTTACGCCTCCTAGCATAATAATCTTCCTACAAAGAGACCTCTCATACATTGGGCTTGTCCTAGCCTCCACCACGCAAGTATACAACGAAGGCAATCAGCCTATCAATTAGAAAAACATTCATTTTTCATAACGTAAATCCAAAAATAACTTTGGATATTCCATAGAAATCAATCTCTTCTTAAAAAGACAAATACAAAAAACTAAAACAACATCATTCATATGCTTCACAAAAACTAAAATAGCTTCACCACAAGATCTCTTAGGAAACTCATATTCAACTATCAATTTTAATTAAAAAGTATAATATAAAATCACTTACAAGGGAGGATACACTTTTATCATTAACCCTCTTTCATCCTTAGAATAGTCTTAGAAACAAATTTCTGCTCTAACAAGCATATATTTGAGCATAATAACTATTTTAAGGTTTATTCCATGAGTAGTAGTAGTATATATGCAACCATCAAGCTAGAGATAATGCTTTGGTATCTGTGGAGATCCCAATCTCATGCCCTCATAGAGATTGTAGTGTGCAATAGTGTGGAGAGAAGGTGGGTGAGTTGTAAATGGTAAAGGAAAAATCTATTGATGATGGAGAGAAGATGAGGTGAATCACCAATTCTATTCTTAGTGAGTGCAACCTATCCATAGTATGGCATCCATGACCGATTGAAATAGGTAAGACTTTGAAATCCTACCTCGAGTATTATAACTATTGTTTTGTGGTGGATTTTCTTGCCATAATTCAGTGTCAGTTTTTGCTTGTGTTTTCCATGGTGTGTTGACTATGGGTGTCAAATGCTCTAGTCGGATCTCTCTCTCTTTCTTCTCTCTCTTCTCTCAACCCTTCTCTCTCCCTCAATCTTTCCTCTTTCTCTCTTCCTATACTCTCCCTAAATCCTTCTCTCTCCCCTATCTCTTTTCTCTCTCTATCTCTCTTTCTATTTCTACCTCTCTCACTTCTCTCCTCTTCTTCTCTTACTTTATTCTCTCCCTAACTCTTGTCTCTCTCTTCATCTCTATATAAGTAGTCATAGTCGTAGTCGTAGTCTTGGTCATGGTTGTGGTCGTGGTCGTAGTCGTGGTCATAGTCGTAGTCGTAGTCGTGGTCGTGGTGGTCATGGTCATGGTTGTGGTCGTGATCGTGGTCATGGTCATGGTCGTGGTCGTGGTCGTGGTCATGGTCATGGTCATGGTCATGGTCGTGGTCGTGGTCGTTGTAGTTGTAGTCATGGTCGTGGTCATGGTTATGGTCGTGGTCGTGGTCGTGGTCATGGTCGTGCTTGTGGTTATGATCGTGGTCTTGGTCGTGGTTATGGTCATCGTGGTTGTGGTCATGGTCGTGGTCATGGTCGTAGTCGTGGTCGTGGTCGTGGTCGTGGTCATGGTCGTGGTCGTGGTCGTGGTCGTGGTCATGATCGTGATCGTGGTCATGGTCGTAGTCGTAGTTGTGGTCATGGTCGTGGTAGTGGTCATGGTCATAGTCGTGGTCGTGGTCGTGGTCGTCATGGTCGTGGTCATCATAGTCGTAGTCATAGTCGTAGTCGTGGTTGTGGTCGTGGTCGTAGTCGTAGTCATGGTCGTGGTCGTGGTCGTGGTCTTCATCGTAGTCGTAGCTGTGATGGTTAAAGAAAATGAGAGAGGGGGAGAAAGAGAAAAAAAAAGAAGGAATAAGAGAGAGGGAGAGGAAATACATACAGCATAATAAAGAAAGAGAAAAAGAGAGAGAGATGGAAGGAGAGAAGAACAATTTAAGAAAGAAAAAAAGAATGATAATAAAAACAAATTGTTTGTCGTAACGTAGGCAAAATGGAAAACAATGAAGGTCTTGTTGTTCAAGATCGCAAGGCGTATCTTAATCAGTGTGTCCCATGTCCTTGCTCTCAATGCAAGCTGGCAATTAGACAAAAACGTCGATTGTCTATTGAACACATACGACGCTTTGGCAAGTTTCAATCTGAGATCATTGATCAGGAGATTGCGGATTTTCAACAAACGGTAAGAAAAGTTAATATCAATCATGCATTGTACTCGCAAGCTAATTGAATACCATATACAAGAAGATTGGGTGTGGCTGGAATGTTTTCTATCCAGGGAAGTGATGTCTCGTCCCAAGGAGGAGTGTACCATTTGCGACCAATTAGAAGAGTTCGTGGGCGTGCGATGGATGGAGTGCATGAGCCAATCCACCACTTGCAAGGCACTACCCAATCTATACCGTCAATGCCAGAGAAGATAGGCATCCTTCCAAACCTACCTACAATCTTGGAGCCTGAGATGGAGGCAATGATCGATGCATTGATTCCCATGGATGTCAAGACTTCCAATCTGCTTAGAGAGGAAGCATCCATACCATTATATGATGGGTGCTAAGTATCTCGCCTGAAGACACTGCTTGCACTCCTAATTGTGCAAGCAAAATACGGGTGGAGCGATGCGAGTATGACCGAGTTGTTCAGGTACCTTATGCGTGCGCTTCATTGATTTCTTTTTGACACTATTATTAAAAACATTTGTGCTTTTTCAAGGTGTTTTATGACTTTTTTCAGGTTATTGAAATATCATATATTACCACCTGCAAATACCATGCCTGAGTCTCGTGATGATGCACGACATGTTTTACGAAAGCTTGGCATGGACTACAATAGCATCCATGCATGTATCAACGATTTCATACTGTTTCGAGGAGAATACAAGACTATGGAGACATGTCCAAAGTGTGGTGCTCACAGGTATCGACAAGACTTACAAGGTCCACAGATGGAGTTCAACAAATATCAGCGAATTCACGCGCATGGAGCCACATTGACTCTACATTCCCAGGATTTGTCCGAGAGCCAAGGAATCTTTGGTTCGATCTTGCAATGGATGGCGTGAACCCATTCGGTCTGCACTCAACTTCTTACAGTGTGTGGCCTATAGTCCTTGTCAACTACAATATCCCTCCATGGATTTCTACAAAGAAAGGACATCTCATCCTTAGCTTACTTATCACCGGCCGCTACAAAGTAAAAAATACGGACGTGTATCTTCGTCCATTAGTCAATGAGCTTAATATTTTGTGGGAGGAGGGGGTCATCGTGCAAGATATGAGCAAGCACGATGGTCGACGGTCTGCCAATATTCGAGCCATTCTCATGTGGACAATGCATGAATTTCCGGGATTCGGAGAGTGCTCAGGTAAATAGGCTTCCGTTCTCGTTGGTAATATCTATATTTTATCTCGTTCAAGTTTGTATTCACTGGGTCGTGGTGTTGGAATAGGTATGGTTACCTTAGGTTATCATGCATGTCCATTATGTGGGCCACAGTTAGACTCTCGAAGGTCACAAACCATGAAGAAGATGGTATATCAAGAAGGTGGCACCCCTATAGGTACTACTCCGATAGATATTGCCCCGGTCAGTGCACCGGATGTACAAGGGTCTCCTGGATATGCCCAGGAGCATGGACGAGGTGGGAGAGGACCCAGCTTAGGCATACCCCAGGGGGATATGCCTATCTTGTCGATGATAGGTCAGGAGCCATCATCATGAATGATGAGGAGAGGAGGGTGATAGCTCGCATGAGAGAGTTGTGCCAACAAGTTTTTCGGCACGTCTTAGATCATTGAAAAAAAATACCAGAGGGGAGCAAGGACTACATAGTAGCATCCTTGCATGAGGAGTTTCCAGTTCCAGCCTCAACATATAGATTTTCTACGGGCTGGATGATGCACTCCATACGTGCATATATGTCACACAGACGATCGAACGCACGCAAGGCACTCAAGAGTGGGGCTGTAAAGCCCGAGTGGTTAGATGCAGACGACTGGCGCCGACTGAGGGAGGAGGCTATAAATTCTCCAGAATGTTGGAGTGAGTAGCGCGAGGCGGCAAGGGCACGACTAGAGGCCGGTGTCATCGTGTTGGGGGTTGAGCGTCTTCCACCGAGGTAGAGCAGAAGAGGAGTGTGGGACTCAAGGTTAGAAGAAGGAGAAAAGATTGGGTTTTGATAAGATTTGGGTTTTTGAGATGACTTAGTTGAAGAAGAAGACCTCAAGCTTTTTCTTTTATTTAGCATACATGAATGGAATATAAGAATTTGTCTTGATTACATCAAATGCATATGCGGATAATAAGCCAATACATTTAGGGATTATCTCAGATTTAATCCAAGTGCATACTCCAAATGCAAGCTCAAACGGTTTCTATTTCATGAACATTAATGGATAACAATTCCAAGATACAAGTATTTTGATGGTAGACTCTATTACATCCAAGACATAGATCAAAAACTCATGAAATGCATTGACAAAGCATAAAATTTACTTCAGCCCTGTTTTAAAACAATAATTTCCAACCCATAATCAAGCTCCAAAAGTGCACATAATCCCAATAATAAGCTTCTCTAATCATTCACAAATGAAGCCCTGATGTTAAGATGTTAATTCCTTCTCTTACAACCACATAGATGACTTGTTTTCTCATCAAAATGGACAAGAACAATAGGCTTCCCTGTTTATGACTGGTTTTTTCAGTCCAAAACAGCCCATACACCTTCAAAATCTTCCCCTTTGCTTGCCCCCAAAGTCACTCAAGTACTTGGGTATAAGACGGGCTTCGTTGGACTATGAATATGGTAAAAGAATGAAAGAAGACGTACATAAGAGTAGTTTTAATCCTTTTTCTCAGGTTTCCCCCTTTTATGGACTGTCATACCACTCATTTTCATCATACCAAATGGATGGGCAAGAAGAGCTCTCACCTTCTTTGTTTGTATCTCCTTCTTCAGCTTCAGTTTGCCTTGAGTTTGCATGCTTTGGAGCATGCACCATAGCCTAGAGCTCATCCTCCATCTACCACAGGTATCCATTATTCCAAGTCCCATACAAACCTAGTGGACTTATGGCATTTCCCTTGATTTCTAGGCAAATTTTCCTCTTGAACCAATGTGACTTAGCCTGCAGTTTGTCAATTACCTCCAGGTAATCAAGTTGTGGGTTCCCATAGACTTAATTTTTGTCAATATATATGGTGCAACTGAAAATTGCATGACAGTTACAAAAGAACTTATGAAATTAAGTGATATCTAAGTCGGATGTTGGGTAATAATGACTGAATTATGTATGAAAGTTTCTCATGTGAATCCTAATGAAGTTCTTCTTCAAACATAAGAATTCTATGATTTATATCATGAACAAAAAACTCTTTGACATTCACCCCATCCTAACCTGCACATCCTTCGGCATGTGCCATTTCACAAAATTGCGGGTTAAGGAGGCTCTTCTTCTAATATATCTTCATCTTCATCCTCTAAGTCTTCTTCATCTTTATTGTCTTCAAGTAGATGGCTCATATCCAAGTCATCAAGCTCATAATTAGAAGACTCTCTTCATTTGAAGAGCTTGATACGTTTGTACCTGCATTTTTGATAGCTGAACCATCATTAGGTACAGCTGTACTTGTTGTTTTCAAATCTGAACCTGCAATTACAGCATCATTTTTAGCAAATATAGACTCTGTTTCTTCCTCATCCATCATTTCTTTTTCATCCTTATATTTGGCACACAAAAGCATGTTTGCAAACTGGATTATCTCTTCCTGCAATATGTTTCAATTCGCAATCATGCCCAAGAGTGGAAGACAATCTGTTTCAACTATTACATGTGTGCCCATGAAGTACTCCCGGTCACATTTCAATGTAGTTACAACTCCCCAAAGTTCTCTTTTAATTTGAGCATACCTTCTTTGACATTCATTAAGAACCTTCGCTCCAAAGCGAATTGCATATCTGTTGCCCTCAAGATCATCTTGATCGACTGCCCATCCTATCCCAATAGGACTTGTGTCCACTGTGAGTATGATAGGCTGTCCATTAGAGTAATTAGCCCTCTTTAAGGTGGGGACAGAAATTAGCAATTTCTTCAATTTTCGAATAGCTTGAGTATGCTCTTTTTCCCATATAAACCTTTGGCCTTTTCTTAACAGTTGATAAATATTTTCAGCAACATGAGCAAAATGTGGGATGCAAATAAGATAGAAAACACATGCTCCAAGAAATCTTCTCACCTCCAAAACATTTGTGCATATTTTCCGCATTTTGTTGATAGCATCAATCTTGGTTGGAGAAGGCTTTCGGCCATATGGACCACACATATGCCCTACTACAAGAACTTCTTCAACTCCAAAAATAGATTTAGCACCTGAAAGAGTGAGATGGACTTCTTCCAATTTAGACAAGATTTGAGCACAATCATTAATATGATCTGAAACAAACTTGCGGCATCCAAGCTCATTGAGTTTTTCATTCTTCTCATGAATTTCACATCCTTTGATCGGTACATCATCAAGGAAAGGAAGAGTTAGTTGGGGAATATAATCTCTCAATACTTTATGCATGGCATTCATCATGTGAGCTGAAAGTTTACATGAGCTACTGAAAGGTAGAGTACACATGCGGACTAAACCAAGAGGCGTCTTCATTGTGGTAATGTCTCGGCTCTCCAAAGCAAGCTAAAATTGGTCATAACCGGAATATAAATCCCATGGAATAAATTACTCTACCTGCAAAAGCCTCAACAAATTCATCAACAATTAGCCCCGAACCAACATTTCTAATAGTGACTTTATTGACAGGGTGTAAATCTTGAATGAGTCACAAAGATCCATTCTTCTTAGGCACCGTAAACCATCGGTTGGAATACAGAGCTGAAGATGGCTCCAATATTCGTATCTTTATCTTTTTATTTAAAAGCTCCAGTAATTTAGGCAAATGAGCCCTTGATACTGGAATTGGTTTAAGATTCCAAGGAACGTGTGGAACCATGAAAATCACCATTGGTGCCACAACACTTGGATCCACACAGCCAATTTCATGAGGCTGAAATGAAAAAGCTTTTCCATGTTTCTTTAATATATGCATGAAGATTTGCTTTTCAGTTGGCAAGAGAAAAGAGTCTTCACTAATTTTTAGCTCATGTAAACTTTCAGCTGTAAATTGGTGATCAATATCTTTGGGATCACGAAGGCTTGGTTGTTTGGATGCCCATTCTACCAGTCCTTCACTTTCGGGAGGTAGTGGAGTAGCCACCGGCTTGACCTTCTTGTCAACTGTCTTATACTTTGTCTCTATTCTTATCTCATCCTTGTTTGGCTATCCAAAAGCTTCTTGATCTGCAAATTCTTGAATTATGTCATAAATATCCAATGTGCATACCTGTATGGACTGATTTCCAGCCTGATTTTCTGCACGAACAGCTGCATGTATTTCAGCCAATGTATAATTATAAATCAGCCCATGAAATAGCTTTGAAATTTTTTCATTTTCAGCCAAAACATCAATTTGCTTCAGCTCTCGTTCCACAACATAAATGCTTTCTTTCAGCCCTATTCATGGCTGAAAACTGCAAGTCAGCTTTTGGCATAGCCTCCTTTACATGTGGAGGTAAATTTTTATTAAATGAAGCACTGCCATAGCCTCCACTTACAACAGTGCTACCCGAAAACCCTTAAATTCTCGGGCATTAGGAGGTACAAGATGATCTCTCAATCGATCTCTATTCCGGTGATGATTTACACATATAGTCAAAAATTGGACAGCTTTGTCATTATCCTTACTTCTTATCCGAGTATATGATGAACCATCATCAAGGGCCTTTGTCTCCAAACGAGATTCAGAAATAAAAGGTTGACCAAGGATGCAGGAATCTTGAACAAAGAAATGAAATTCATCTTTTACATTACCAATAGTAACCTGTACATAAGGACATGCTGCATAGAGATCGCCAGAGGAGTTATTGGCTGCTTTCATGTGCCATCTTGGGTCCACATCTATGTGCCATCTGCCATTCTTGTAGAGACTTCTTGACATGACGTTGATTTCCGAGCCATGGTCTATAAGGGCAATGCATGGAGTCTCTCTTTCTCCAATCTTGACAATGGTTTCGGTGGTCACCCTTGCCCAATGGATACGGGAGTAGTGACTACTAGGAATAAAATGAGCATCATTCTCTTCTTGCATCTTGTGAAGACGAGCTTCTTTCTTATGCATGGGCTTCTCTTTGATTGAGAAGACCCCACCATAACATTCTCTGCAATAGCTTCTTTAATTTCTGCTTCATAGATGTCTTCATCTTTGGCTTCTATGGCCGCAATCAATTCTTTGATTGCCTCCAATCGAATCCCTTGAGTTCTTAGCTTCTCTTCATCCTGCAAATACACATGAAGTGCTTGCAAAAAAGCATGCACAGATTCTTCAGTTTCCTCACCAACATACTATCTTTTTCATTTAATTACATCAATTATTACATCATGAGATCCTCGTTTTGCAATTTCAAGAATTTCACCCAATATAAATTCAATTCTGCTTCCAAGAATCCTTTCTTCTAGGATCCGGCCGCTTGAGATCCGTCGCAGTCTCTATGTCAGACTATAGCTTGTAGTCGGGATGTTTGCATTTTCTCTTTCCTTCCGTCTTCTTTGCTTGTGGGGCATTTCCCATATCAAGCTCTGGCGGTGGTGGATTTTCAACAGCCTTCTACTGATCCGATTTACTTCTTGTCACACGTTTAGTTGGCCCCAAAGAGGAGGGACTAGCAACATCTTTATTTCTTCTTCTCTTTTCTTCTATCATAGCTTCATGATTATTGATTTCAGCCAATTGAGCGAAAGATGAAAATGAATCAACTAGCTTGGTCCATCCAGTTCTTCCTCGGATGCATTGCCTGGCAGTAGTTAAATCATCTTTGGTTGCCTTGCCTCGCTCCATATGATCTAAGGCCTGCATCTACACTTTAGATTTTGCATCAGCTTTACATGCTTTAACAATTTCATTAGTTGGCTGAATTTGAAACCCACAGGTAGCTGCATCAACAGATGCATAGGCTCTTCTTGTTGCCAAATCCTCCAGTCTTTTCTTCATGCCACCGTTACCAAAATTTGGCTCAAGAGGAAGCCCGATTTCGATTGCATGAATTTTATCATCCTTCCAAAAGACTAATTTTTGCGCTTCACCTTCACAGAATGCACTGCACTCCCTCTCATCATGCTGTAGGCTATCACACCAGATACAGCGTCTTTTGAAGCCTTCTTGTACGGGTCTTTAGACAGTTGTCCGTCCTCTTTCTTCCACTTTCACATCAAGCCTTTCTACCTTGGAATTAATCTCCGTTAGATTAAGATGGAGATCCCGCATGCTCTTGATCAGCTCGTCCATGACATCCTTCTTTGGAGGTGGAACAGTAGGATTTCTTGGTTGCTCGGCCATAGAGATAAGAGGTCGATACAGGAACAGGCTCCTTCATGGATTCAGTTGGTGCAGAGGTAGACCCCCACCTTAGGCACATCCACTCTCTTCGAGCAATCATATTAACTGTTTCAGTGACACCATTCCAAGCGGTCTTCAATCCCATCTCAGAGTTAGGATCTTCAAGCCGTTCAGTTAGCTTCTCTTGAAGAAAAGGATCTGCAGCCTTTAGAAACAATTCAATCTTCTAGCTTTTCATACCCTGCTGGTCGTCATGATCTAGTTAAGCAAATTTGCTTTCAAATTCGCAGTGAAGAGCAGTGGCGGTTAGTCCCTTATTGGGCCTTTCTACCCATTCACTAAAGACTTTCTTCGTCATGAGGCTAGAATCTTCAAGAAAAAATTCTTCTCGAAGAGCCTTTTTGAATGTAGACCATCATGCATCTTTTTAAAAAAGACCATGAATCCGGTCCTGGAGGCCATGCATGGCCAAACGGGCAAAGTATCGGCTCCAAGCATAATGAGGAACTCCAAAGAAGACCATCTTGTCAGTATAGAGGCGGATAAAAGAGGATACATTTTGTCCATTAAATTGCTTGAGCTTTTGCCCAACTACTTCCAAAGTATTAATGGCAGTGGCATCATTCCGCTCTTCAACTTGTCTCTGCTATTGTTGCAATTGCAACTGCTGCTGAAATTGCAATTGTTGTTGTTGGCTTTCTTGCATCAGACGAACCAATTGCTGCAAGGTATCTCCTCTCGAACTTGATGATTCTCCCATTGTACTTTCTCTTCTGCGGCTCACCTTCACATCGTCAGGTTCACCACTGTTGTCGTGTTGGGAGTTGAAGGTCTTCCACCGGGGTTTAGAGCAGAAGAGGAGTGTGGGATTCAAGGTTAGAAGAAGGAGAAAAGATTGGGTTTTGATAAGATTTGGGTTTTTGAGATGACTTAGTTGAAGAAGAAGACCTCAAGCTTTTTCTTTTATTTAGCATACATGAATGGAATGAAAGACTTTGTCTTGATTACATCAAATGCATATGCAGATAATAAGCCAGTACATTTAGGGATTATCTTAGATTTAATCCAAATGCATACTCCAAATGCAAGCTCAAACGGTTTCTATTTTATGAACATTAATGGATAACAACTCCAAGATACAAGTATTTTGATGGTAGACTCTACTACATCCAAGACATAGATCAAAAACTCATGAAATGCATTGACAAAGCATAAAATTTACTTCAGCCCTGTTTTAAAATAGTAATTTCCAGCCCATAATCAAGCTCCAAAAGTGCACATAATCCCAAGAATAAGCTTCTCTAATCATTCACAAATGAAGCCCTGATGTTAAGATGTTATTCCTTCTCTTACAACCACATAGATGGCTTGTTTTCTCATCAAAATGGACAAGAACAGTGGGCTGCCCTATTTGTGACTGGTTTTTTCAGTCCAAAACAGCCCATACACCTTCAAAATCCTCCCCTTTGCTTTCTCCCAAAGTCACTCAAGTACTTGGGTACAAGATGGGCTTCATTGGACCATGAATATGGTAAAAGAATGAAAGAAGACGTACGTAAGAGTAGGCTCAATCCTTTTTCTCAGGTTTCCCCCTTTTATGGATTGTCATACCACTCATTTTTGTCATACCAAATGGATGGGCAAGAAGAGCTCTCACCTTCTTTGTTTGTATCTCCTTCTTCAGCTTCAGTTTGCCTTGAGTTTACATGCTTTGGAGCATGCACCATAGCCCACAGCACATTCTCCATGTGCCACAAGTATGTAGGCTCGATTTTTGCGCCGAAAAATGCGGGCTGCATTCCCTTCAGCTCCCACACTTTAGTTTGACCATCTAGGTCACTTATAAGTCATATAAGTCCATTATTCTAGGTCCCATACAAACCTAGTGGACTTTTGGCACTTCTCTTGATTTCTAGGCCAATTTTCCTCTTGAACCAATGTGACTTAGCCTGTAGTCTGTCAATTACCTCTAGTTGATCAAGTTGTGGGTTCCCATAGACTTAATTTTTGTCAATATATATGGTACAACTGAAAATTGTATGATAGTTACAAAAGAACTTATGAAATTAAGTGATATCTAAGTCGGATGTTGGGTAATAATGACTGAATTATGTACGAAAGTTTCTCATGTGAATCCTAATGAAGTTCTTCTGTAAACATAAGAATTCTATGATTTATATCATGAACAAAAAACCCTTTGACACCGGAGTGGTCCATCATCTTGGGAGTGGTGGCCACAGGACATATTTGGAGGACTTTGTAAGTTTTTCTTTTGTTTTGCTTGCTTATTTTTTTGTAATATCCTTTGTACTGACAATCATGTTTCTAACAGTTAGCATTTTTTTTTCTTTGCAGCACTCCATTACAAATCACGATCCGACCGGCCTTGAAGCTTTTCTTAGACCAAGGACCTCTAAAATAGGCCTCTTCTTGACCATGAATGGCTAAAATGTCCAAGAACCCAGAATTTCTTCTTTAGATCTTCTCCAACAGCTCTAAAATTTGTAAAGACTAATTACAGAAAACCCTAACTAGTCACAATTTGAATTATACTAAGTCCTATAACCAAAACATGAACTCCTGTTACCTTGGAAGGTACTAATAACCTAATCTAGGCTTGAAAACAACCTTTCCAAGAATTAAATTCAAGGCTTTGATACCATTGTAAATAAGCTAATTCCCACAGCAAACTAAAATACTAAAAATACAATAAATACACATAATGCCAAGAAAGCCATAGCCATAGCCAAGGTAGCTAGGCTACCATGAATGATATTACCAATTGATACAATGGTTGAGGATCATCAATGAGAGGATGTAACATGATATCCTCCTCATGCTATGGAGGGAGTGGTATCTACCCCAATGCCATGGTAGCCCCAGAGAAAATACACCCTCAATGGGATGGTGGGAGGTGAATATCTCAAATAAAAAATGTTTGGAATTGGCAAAAAGATGCTTGGAAAATTACAACTTAGCCTTTTATATCTAATTTCCTAGACCTAAGGCTAAATATTGGCTAAGGTATTATTTTACTTTATTACAACTTTCCTCAATTGGATAGCTTTAATTGTCTACTTACCTAACACATTTATGTTGTACACATAAAATCAACTTCCTTAATTAGTCTCTTTTAATCACAATGTTTGTTCGCATAACTTAAGTCACAATACACAAACAATGAAAATAATTCTTTGAAAAATAATTTCTTTATTTAATAGAGAATCTTATACAAGTGTTCACCTTCTACCCATAGAGAGATGAACATCTCTTCCACAAAAGTCTCTTGGTGTAGGTTGAATATGTCAAGACTCTTCCTCAAAAGCGTCTCTAGTGCTCTCATTTCATATCTTCTTATGCTCTAGTGAGGAAATCTGGTGATGCTAGGGTGATTGCAAATGTGACAATCAAACACACCACTTCTAGTCCTTTTCTAAGCCACTGGTATGGCCATTAGCTCGAGATCACTCATGTTGGTAGTCATCTTCTAACCACTGCTTAGAAATGGCATGCCATTAGTAACCTATAGGTTGATAATACCTATCATTGTCATGTTTTACTTGATGCTATCATTTCGGCTCGTGAACTAGAAGTCCCATCCAATCTCTAGCACCATCCCTTATTTAATAAGATGAACAAAGGAGGAACTCCATGTGGCTAGTCGCTTTGCTAGTCCCTATTTAATCACGGATATTACCTTTTATTTGTGTGGTTTGGCTATGAGACCACTTGACCTAGATGCCTTTGCCAAATTAGAGTATAACCCCAAAATTTATACTCGGTGGTTGCATTTTCCTCATCTTCACCCTCCATCTAGTTGTCTTTGGATTTTCTATGTACATAATCAATCTAGTTTGTCTTTTTGTTTTCATTGGTGTTTCCCTGCCATCTTTCCTAGCCCTTTGTTGTTGCATGTGAAAGCTAGGAAGTTGCTAGCTCCTTTTGTTTACAAGGGGAGAATTGGGCCAATCAATTTTGACAATATTTTTTACAACAGGCAAAGGTATGGTTTGACTATTTTTTTGTTGTTTGGTTAACTAGAAATTTCTCAAAATGTGCTCTTATTTTATGATTAAGTAGATGGAAGGTTCACAATCTGAAATGTCTACATTGGTGGCTATGGAGGAGTCTTGCTATGAGGACAAGGGAATATTCACCATGGAGCAATGTAAGGAGTTTGGCCTAGAGACTAGTTTATGGATCTTTGGAGCCTTGAAGCTTTGTCAACTTCTTAACCTAGAAAACATTCTCAATAGATATTCCAAAGTTAGGGGGTTGGTGGATAAATGTGGGTCAAACAACTATATATAGGAAACCAATGGGCCTATTCACTTTTCCACTTGTTACAACTTTGTTCAAAACTATGATCCTAAAACTGAAACAAGTGTGATAGGGTATAGGGAAGGCAGGGAACAACAAAGAAAGGAAGTGGCACTTACTCGAGAATTGGTAGAGCAATCCCTAGGTCTCTGCCAAGGTAATGGGAAACATGGTAAACTCCATAAAACTCCTCTAAACACAATATTAGTGAGTTTGGGAATCTCCCAATTTTCATTTTTTGAATACTAAATAGGTGGCACCTGGATAACATGCCCATAAGTTTCTCAAATCCATATGATGTGACCTATCATTGGAAAGCACTTGAAAAATGGAATCTATTGAGCTATAGAGCGCTCAATTTGGAGTTATATTGTTCAAGTTATGACAAATCCAAAGATTTGACCACGTGTCCCAAACTTATGGGAAATTCCCATATTCCCCAGTATGGTGTTTCTAGTGGATGAAAGGTGGGATGATAAGCCTAGTGTCAACTCATATGGATTATTGTTTTCAGCTATTGAGGAGGAGGATCTTAGGGCCATGGCACAAGTTTTCCACCACTTGTTTACTTACAACAAGACCAGCACTCATATAGGAAGGATTCCCAAGGAGTTTATGGATGATGTTTTATTTTCCAAGATACTTGAGGAGGATTTCAATAAAATCTCATTGGAACAAGTTTGTGAGATCCTCACCAAGGTACATGTGGTTCATTCCAAAACTCCTAATGAGAATCTCACCACTGCTAAGACCAAGTTGTGCTTGATCAACTTTAGTGGTGCTCTCACCAAGGTTATCACTATAGCTCTAAAACTCTCAAAACCATTATTGGTGGATCCAAGAAAATACAAAAGATCAAAAGAAGAACAATAGCCAAGTACTCAGAAGCCCCTCAAGTGGATGAGCTATACCGGGGGTAAGAGAGGGAAATTCCAAATGAAGCACCATGTGGACATCCAAAAATCTTTGAAGAAAGCTCTTCCAAAGCAAAAGGAGGACTTGACTAGAACCATGCAAAGATCATATGAAAATGACATGTCAAGGAAGGAAGTTTCCAATGCACAAAGAGTTGATAAAGGAATTTTTAAGAGAGTGGGAGGCTCTGGCATGCTTATCAAACATAACTACATGGAATAAGTGTCAAGGCCCAAACGGGCCCGACACTGTCTATAGGCACTAGCTAGGCCTTTAAAACACTCACAAGACAACCCCACATGGGCTTGCTACCAGGAGCTTCCAAGGGCACACTACCCTAATCTCTACTAGAGATATTGTGTTTGTAATGGAGCATAGTCCAATGATTTCCCTTCCTTACTCCTCAAAGGGAGATCCCATACATCTTGGTATAATATACCACATAACACAAACACAAAGGAGGCACCCCTCCGGATGAATGCCATGGCCCTATTGCAACTCTCTTACATCGAGAGGATTAGCCCCTCGATGTGTTTCTCTAACGTAAAGAATATATGAACAATTTCCACTCTTATATATTTTGAATGATCCATGAGATTTGATCTTTCCTTACCAAGCTTGCCCCAAGAAACCGTTCATCTACCCTATAGCTCGGGTTTCCTTTCACACTCCACGTAGGTCAATGTTTGGAAAGCAATTGCCATGCATCCAGGTTTGATACCATATTATGCTCAATGCAAATGTGGATGACCATTATGATCAAGCATTTTATCATTAGAAACCAACTAGGTGAAGTGAAAAAACTAACTTTTAATGATTTTTCAACTAATCATGCGTGCGGCATTGATAGAGACTAGCACCGAATTTCTTTATCCTACTAGTCACCTTAACTCAAATGATAATCCATCCTATATGTTATTCATTAAAAAATAAATTAAAATTTGAATCATTTTCAACAACTAACCACTTTCACAAACCCTCTTCCCTCCTACCGTTTAGGTTTTGCATTTGTTGGGTAGGTGTAGGGTTCATTTTTATGTCGTTTTTCATGAAAAAATCGATTAAACAATACTATAACATGGAAACAAGGCTTGATTGAGGCTTGATCTTTACGCTCTAGCCTTGCTATATGCTCACAAACATGAAATTTATTTTTTCCTAAATTTTTTAGCAAAAAAGCTAAAATTTCTCTTATTTTTTCTTATTTTTTCCATTTATTTCCTCATAAAAATGAGATATTTTAGAATTATGAGTTCTTACTAATCAACGGCACTCAATCATTTTCAAATCAATTTTTATTCAATATGACCCCAAAACACTCAACAAAAACTATGTCATGCTTAATGTAGCTTTTGTGTTGTAGTTATTCAAGTCTACTAGACATGTCTGAAGGATCCTTTGCTTCAAACCTACATTGCTTCTTCCTAAGGAGTAGTGTGTACAATTAGATAGATCTATATGGTATTCTCAATTTTGAAAGTTGTCTTTAAATCCCAAATTGTTCCACTTTCTTTCAAATTTGGAACAATTTTATATAAACTTGATATATGCCTCAAGTTTTCATATAACGTTCACATATTTTGACTCTAGGACATCAAGTCTCATAGAAAACTTTATCTTTATGATACTGATATGCTGTAGTACTTCACACTTCCTTTCAGCTTATTCATCTTATTTAGGAAATTGATGTGTTGCATGGAGATGCATACAAATCTCTATTCTTTGCTTATTAACTTGATGCATTAAATCAAGTCATCTTATAATACTTATGATAATTTACACTAACTTGATACACTCCATCACAATAAATTTAATGTTGTGTATTTCATATGAACATGATGTAGTGCATTAAGTTGTATTGTAAAGTTAAAAAAATTTCACACAAACTTGATGCACTACATCAAGCTAGATAGAATAATGTATTTTTTTGTACTAACTTGATGTAGTGGATTCAGTTTCCTTGAAAATATAGAGATTTTTCAATCAAGCTACATGGAATATTATGTGTTTTTCATACCAACTTGATGCAATGTATCAAGTCGCTTTGTAAATAATACAAGTTTTGGCATCACCTCAATGCACGACATCAACCCACCTAGAATATTGCATGTTTTCTTTCTACCTTGATTGCCTCATAAATCATAAAATATTTGACTCCAACTTGATGCACTACATCAAGCTACATAGAATATTGTCTGCTTTTTTGTAGTTACTTGACGCAATGCATTGATTTTCATTGTAAATCATAGAAGTTTTGTCACCAAATTGATGTATTTAAAGTGCTCAACATGTTTTCATAGGATCTTGATACATAGCATCAAGTTGCCATGCATGTTGCCCATAATTTCGAACATATAAAAAAGTTAATGATACAAAACAAGTGGTTGTGTGCATTATGTAATGAATGCCTACAATAACCATAAGTAGTCTATCAAAGTGCATTAATATTTGCAATAAGTGTAACTTCTCCATTAATGTGCATAGTTGGTTCATCTTTAAAATGAAGTAGGTATGGTGCATCAATTGACATTTGAATAAATAAGGTTTCCATGTTACTTTTTCATGAGGGAGGGGGTTCACTATATGTATATACTCTTTATCATGTGCATTCAAGGAGTATTTGCAAATACTCTTATCTATTAAATTTTCCCAAATAAAACACTCTAGTTTTCTATTAAATCTATAAATAAACCCTTTTAAATATTGTAGCCTTTTGTCTTTAAAAAATTTTCAACTTTGTTATTTTAAGAATCCTTTATGTTAAACCCTCCTGATACACACATGTCCTTATGGGTGAACCTCTCAAGGTTTCCATCAACATGTTCAAATTTTAAAGTAGGTGATCACAACTTTATTTCTCTATACTCCACTACCACAAGCAACATTCTAGTGTGGAACATGCATTTAAGAATGAAGACTTTTGAGTCTTTTCAGGGTACGATCTTTTGATTTACTTGTTATATTGACAAGTTATATAAATATAATAAGTTTTATAAATTGTCCTATCTATATATTTTGTCTCTTGTGCATGTACATACATGATTGATAGACCAAGTACTCGCCAATGTCTTGGAGAATGTGTTGATTAACCCTACTTTAATAAGAAAGTGAAAGTATGTGTATGGAATCCAGATGATTACCAAACATTATAAAAAACATGGTAATAGTTAAACAAAAAATTTATGGAGTTATGTTTAGGACCGAAAGGTTTTATTTTAGATGCCATTGAGACATAGGTAGGTTTATTATTGTGGAAATATATAGAACTAATTAATTGTATATTGTGAATACTTGGTTTTTCAATGCCCTTAGATAAAAAAATGACTCGTGCAATTAATGAATGAAGAGATTATGTTGTTGTAGAAAAGATGATCTTCGACTATTTTTTATAGGATATAACTAGTATTTTGCAAAAAGTGGATGCAAGAAGATAGAAGATAATTGAAAATATTAAGGAAGCATTCAGAGAGATTGTGTCATTATTTTTTGAGCCACGGGTTTTAGTCCATGTAGTACACATAGAGATGTATGTATTGGGAAACTTGTGCAACAAACTAGTAAAATAAGAATGGTGAGGATACATAAGGGAAAAGATATGTTGGACCAAACCAGCACTTGTTGTATGACTTTTTATATGTGATTTACTTGCAATATTGATGTACTTGAATTTATTCTTTTCATAGATTGATAATTGTTGCACTTGGTAGTTTCTTGTGAAGCAAGTTGCTCATTGTGTACTTTACATCCTATGCTTGATGTGCTATTAGTTAAGGTACGTTTTGTCATTGTAAGTGTAATGTTGTTTAATAAAGGTACTTGCTATTTTGGGCATTTTATGATGTTAATCTCTCTGATACTACATGATTTTATCTCTTATGTACAACTTTATTAGTAAGTGATTCGAGTTTAGCAAGATTGTAAAAATAGCATCACCATGTCTAGTAGAGCTACATAACATTGTAAACTTCATTGAATATCTTGAAGTGATTGTATCATGTCTAAAATAAAAACTTATACAAAGAAGGCTCTAGGAATGTTTATGCTATGTTGCTATTACCTTGTTCCATTATAAAATGCTAATGAAAAAGGGGAAGCCTAAATATTTGAAAAAGGTTAGATTGAGTAAAGATCTAAACATAAAGTCAAACATTAATTTCCTTGCTTGATTCTATGGTTATGTGACTCATCAACATAGTATAAGGGTGTATTATTGAAACCATTATAGCTTTACAAAGTAGAAGATCCATGATGTTTCATAGTATTGTTCTATATAGAAAAGTAAGTAAATATTTTTGTACATGAAATTTTCAATATTGAGATAGATTGATGTATGAAGAATTTAAGTGTTAGAGAAATAGGATTTTTAATACTCATATAGTATGTTAGCAATAAAATCTTGAAAACATCTAAAATTTGAAATTTTCTAGAAATACAACATGTTGATTTTCGGATATTTTTTAAAAATATGCTATTTTTGTATGAAATTTTGAGGAATATTTAGGAATATCCTTAGGAAAAACATGTAAATTTTCCAAAATATTTGCAACTCTGTTCCAATGTTTACCCATTCAATAGAAGACAAGAAGCAAGAAACATATAGCTTGAAAAATCTAGTATATCCCTACTTCTCCTCCTTCCTTCTTCTCTTGATTCCCTTTCCTCCTCTTACTTTTTCCCCTCCTTCACTCCCAACCCTAAACTCCATGTGGATAGGTTTACATAGTGTCCTCTAGTCTCATCCACTCTCTATACATGCATGTAAGATGGGCACTGTAATCCACCATGTGTCCAATCTCTTCAAATAAGTCATATTAATACTTAAATGCTTGTCTTCAAAACCACACAACAACGCTATCATTAGGCATCTCTTGTAAGAAACAATGAATCAATCCTTTGTTTATGGAGTATACCCTAGTTAGCATGGTTGCAAAAAACCTTAAAGAAACCAACAATCAACATTATTACAAAAAGCCAAAAAGCATCCAAGCAATGCTCCTGGGATTCCACCTATAAGAAATCATCTATATAATATGCGATCAAAGGATATTCAGAAATACCCTTCCTTTACATGCTATAAGGCCTTAAAATGACCCCTTTTACTTTACTAAACTTTTCTTTTCAAATTGTAATTAAAATCCCCTTTTGTAAATATAATCTTATAAGTTTTACTAAATATAATACCCTTTCTTTTGAACTCACGTGGTTCAAAATCTTGCATAAAATACTTTAGGCTCAACTAATCTATATTTCTACAAGAGGATTTGTACTCGTGCTACCAACTATAATTTTGAAGGCAAAAAATTATCTAATTCACATATAGAGTCTATCATTTTGATTCCCAAGAATAAGAAACTTGCCTTCAAATAGTCAAGGTGAGCATGATGGGCCCCGTCCTCCCCATGGAGAGACCTCTCCTATCTAGGGATGTGGACTATTCTAGCCCCTTGGTGAAGGGCTCTACCATTAGCCTTGGGGAAAACCTAGGGAATATCCAAGAGTTTGGCCATGTGGGCACAATATCTCTTTTCCAAAATCTACAAACAAGGCAACTTGCCAATTCCTAGCTAGGAAATTGCTGCAAGGGAAGTATCTTAGGGCTTCTTTTCTTGTCCATTGGTGATGGCCCATAGGCCCTTCTTCATCACGATAAGCTTTATGCATGTTTACTAAGTATGAAATTCAACTCCTTTGAAGCGACATGTCGAAGAGTCTTTGCCCATGTTGAATGACTAGAATAGTAAAAAATTAGCACCAAAATTCTAGATCAAATTATCAAATGAGTTGATTGTGTAAAAGGACACAAGTAGCAAGAGTCATTAGATGAGTGTCAATAGACACTATGCTTGAATATTCTTGGGTCTTTCAAATCTTCCAAGATCTCCCATCATTGTTGGCTTGATCAATGAATGTTGTTTCAAATCTTCTTCTTGAAGTTTGTATTTGCTAAAACTAATTAGATCTTATTGATAGGAACTCTAGTTGACTGAGAAGGATGAGAAATTAATGTGGGAGAAGAGCTTGAGTCTAGTGGTGGCTATGGATGCTTAGTCTTCTCTTAAAACTTTTTCTTGCTGATTTGAAGGTAAAATCTTGCTGGGAACTTTAGTGTTCAATCATATCAAAGTGGTAGGAACTTGGTTCAAGTGGAAGGAGTGAGAAAATGTAGGAAATATGAGCTTGAAGTTCAAGGCTATGACTTCCTTGATTTAGAATTTTTCGGTCAACTCGTTTTTTGTTTGTGTTGCAGCTTGTAGACGCAACAATTTGTCAAAATATTTGATGTCCAAGAACTTTATAAGCCAAGCTTCAAATGCCCTCTATTCATAGGAGCAATGGCAACCCATAAACGCAAATCGAGTTGTACAAATTGTTGGCGTAATTCAAGTAGCGAGCCAAGATTTCTGAATTGGCGGGCAACAAAGCATGCAATGTCGACATGTAACGTGATGCAATGATTCTCCTTGAGAAGGAAACAAAACCCTAGAAGAGATCTACCTAAGATGGCTTTGGTTGAGGAGACCCAAGAACTCCAACTGCATGCTATGGCTGCTATGAAGTGTAAAGTGAAGATAGAGGTGGAAGATGAGACCTTTAGCTGGAATTAAGCTGACCATAGATGAACAAAGACTGCAGAAGCAGAGGGGAGAGCTAAGGCATGCTCATCTGAGCTCTAATACCATGTTAGATAGATCGATCTAAAGCATGGCAGGAGCTATGGAGGTCAGAAGATGAATACAAGACTCATGATGACATAGACAATGGAGGGATTGTTGCACAAGTGAATTAGGTTCCAAGATGGAAGCTTAGAATCATAAGCACAATCTCGTGTAAGAGATTAACAATGAAAATAGCACTAGATAAGAGAATAAAACATCATGATATATTGTATTAAATTCAATGAAAGTGATAGTCAAGCACAATGTTTTATAGTAGTTGGATAGCAGCATTCTGCCTCACTGTGCATATGAGATTTAGGATTGATTACATGTCTCTTGCCTTATAGCTCCATACAAAGAGGCATACAAATGGGTGTGACTGCCAAACTATCAACATACATTGAGAGTTAGTTATATTTAAGACATTGATCTCTACTTGAACAAACCAAAGATTTAGCTCTTAAGAGAGTGTCTTGAAGATCCTTGCATTTCATAGATTCATATTGAGTGTCCAAGGGAGGATTCAACCCTAAAAAAAACTTGGCCACCTATTGGAAAATATCCATAGCATGGGCATACTTTTGGAGAGTTAGGAATTGGGAGTAATATGCTTCTACGATCAATCCTAGCTGGCAAAGCTCAAAGGACTTGTTCATCTTTAAGGTGCAATAGTAAGACATATGATATCTCCCATGCATAACTTCTTTTATGAGTTCCTATATAGCAATAGATTTTGATACTCATGTATCTCTCCACCATTTCTTCATGTTTTCCTTGTTAGTCTTAGTTTGGCCAACATGGCTTGGTTAGGGATTCTTATCACTTGCATCTTGGAAATAGTATTCCAGAGACTCAATCTAGACTTCATTATTTGTTTCCACATCCTTAACCTTCCCATCAAATTCAAGTGTTTTTAACTGCTTGAGAAGAGATTTCTTCTCTTGTAGTTCAATGGGTCAATGACAACTAGAGTATCTGATTTTTCAATACACAAGGAGCTAGTTTAATACACATCATAAATCTCACCAATATTTTAACTTAATATTTTCTCAAAGGATTATAGTTTCTCTTTTTGCACATATTATTAGGGAGAGAGAAGCATCTTTTATTCAAATTATTTTTAGTAGAAAAATGTATTACATCATGTTAAAGGTTCTTTTATGAAGATTTACCTATGGAAATTAGATACATTAATAGTATGATAGTAAGGAGGATCAGTAAAAAATTTAATGATTCTATACTTGAAAGGAAGATATGGGTTACCTTCTTTATAATAATTTTTACAAGAGGAGTTTCTTAGGATAACAACTGTATCATCTAGAATAACTCAAATCACTTGCTCATAGACATAATGATTTTGTTTGATCTATTGTCCATCTATGTGGATAGTAGGGCTTGATCCAGATTCTTCAAAAATAAATAAGTAGATAACCCTAAGACTCTTTATCCACTAAAATTGCTTCAAGTTTAATTTGGATGCAAGCAAAATGATCAACATTGATATCACAATATATGCCTTCATGTATCCAATGTCTTTCACACTGGTTTCTTCCACTATACAATGAAGATAGATTTAAAATTGGATCCCAAATAAGTGTGAATGCGTAGAATGCATTGCTGCCGATGTAAACATTGCTCGAAAGACTAGGAATCGCTCCCAATCTTCGTCTCTCTGGGTAGGATAAAAACACATATTAGCAAGGGAAGGGAAAAACAACTCATATCTTAGACTACAATTACCAAGTTTTTGATTTCTTTTGGCTTTGATACCAATTGTAACATACCCGCCTTTATTACATGATGAGTAACATTTTAGTAGTCACCCAAATTTTACCTTTCAGTCGTCACCATCTGTACTCTAATCAAAATGATCAAATTTTTTTCCGGCTCTATAACCCTAGGTCTACCCCACAAGGGAAGCATCCTTTCGTTACCCATGGACCAACCCAAAGATTCCTAATTGACCTAACAGTCACCTATCAAAAACTAGCTCACATCCGAAGGTGTCCTTTGAGAGGTTTCTTGTCTGAAAGGAGTGACTGTCATTACCCTCAGTTCATGGAGTACAATGCTTTTTTCTAGTATCAAACTAAGGATTTATGAAATCCCTCACAGTGCTCTGGCACAGTCATCGTACCTTTCCCCTAAGATAATTTACAGTTCGGGTTCTGAGACCAAATCCTAGGTAAGTCAGCAAATCGTCCCTTCCTAGAGTTTCTTCCTAGCGTTTGTTTTGGGGGAAACCTCTCAGCTAATTGAGACTACCCTGCCATGGGACTGGATTTGTCGGGAATCCATCCACTCACTTCCCTGTACACAAGTTCTTGGTTATCTAATTACCTACCACATTACGTGAGATATATCAAAACAACTTCATTAATTAAAAAGAATCCTTTTATGCACAGTTGTTTGTTTGCATAATTTACTCATGGACATACAATCAGAATAAAACAAATTCATTGATTATGTTCCATAATGTGTGTTCTCCCGCCCATACATAAGAAAAATTACAATTTCACGTGCTGTCTTATCCAATGTATCAGCACGTCACCAAGATTAAATCCACCTATAGCTGGTGTTTTTAAGTATCCCAAGTAGAACTTTGGCCATACAGGAGACCAAGTAGTTCCTAGGTGCGTAAAGGATTTACTAGCTAGAGCCCCCTTGGCACCTTAACCACCTCCTACTTAATATGATCCCTACTGGGAGACCTCTTGCCATCAGAGTCGGTCCATGCTTCCGGGGTAGTAAAAACATCCCCTCTTGGTATGGAGATTCAGTACCTATCCTTGGGGGAGGTATAGGGCTTCTCAATTTATAATTGTTCCAATACTTAACTCAATCAGGATCTAATCTAGAAAATCACAAACAAGATTGATGTCTTCAAGCAATTATGACTTCAAACACTAATGCAAATTTCAAGTGATGATTAATCTCATAGCAATCGACCTTTGAAATTCACACAGTGAGCTCTTCCCCTAGGGTATCTAATTTTTGGGTCTCTAGCCTCTTAGTTTAAGGTTTATAATGACATTCTTGTAACCAAGTTTCTTGGCCTTAAGTCCGTTTCTTCAACTTAGAGATATTTCTGGTCTTAAAATCTTCTATCAAAGCTTCTAGATTAAACTATATCCTTGACTAATTTCTTCGGGTTCATTCTTAATAAATCTGTCTTGAAAACTTCCTCATGATTTCTCTTGAGTTCTAGAATTTTGTAGTTTCCCTAGCAATTTCTAGCCTATAAAATGTTCTAATAATTTACCAAGTGAATCTCTAAGATCCCATTATTTCTTAAGAGACTTATCTTATTTCTATTGAATTCAGATTAAAAAATTTAGAAAAAAACCAATGGTATTGAAATTGGTAAAGGGTTGTTATGCACGCTCGTGACTCCATTAGTGACTCCGATGCTCGCAACTCCAATTGTTGCTTCCAGATTAGTAGGTTCGTTCGCTATTTCTGCTTTTGAATTTTTTTTCTTTAGGGCTATGACGGAAATATGATTTGTAGAAGAAGAAGAACATGATAGTAATATTGGTTAGCAAGGGTGTAAGACCCTCGATGATGATGATGGTTATTGAAGGATTCAATGATGTAGGCCTTGCGGATGGTTCTTCTTGCCTCGTGGAGAGCAATACTTCTCTCTCTCTAGTAGACGGAATAGGGATGAGAGTAAAGGTATGATTTCTAACCGGATTGATAGAATATGATAAAGTTCTTCAATGTATTCTCTTTTTGGATTAGAGTAGAAGAGGATGAGAGACCTTCAGTCTATCCCCTTCCTTGGGTTGAATGAAATGATGTCTCTTCTTCTCGCAAAATAGAGTCTCCTACTTATCGATCGGCATCTTGTCTCCTCATCAAAATTGCTCTTTTTTCCCTTCTTGGTCATCCCCAAGTCCTCAATTTATAGTTTCACAGGGGGGTAAAAGAGAGGACGCTTGCTTTTTGGCACTTTTTAATGGCATCATCGATGACAAAGAGAGAACACTTTCTTTTAGTGCTTATGATGACATCATTGATGACGTCAAAGAGGGAGCTCCATTTTTGTAGTGCGAAGATAAAAATTTACGAATCTATGGGCAAGCATCGCATGGCGCATTGTCAAGCAGCCGTCACTCCAAAGCGGCCACCAAGGCATAAACCTTGGCATCTTGGCCTTGGCATACTTGGCAATGGGTTACGAAGGCTTCATTGGCGGCATTGACTATGTGTGAGAAGCTCCCACTAACTTGTAGGAAAGTCTTCTCGAGAGGTCACCCATCCCGGCAATGTCATCACGCAAGTGCACTTAACTACCAAGTGACTATCCACTAGGCTAGTTCTTTTTGTTGTTCTATACTACAAACATAGTTTTAATAAGCTAGTCTTGGGACGGTCTCCCAAGTCTTTCTTCCATGAACTTGCATATAATACCACATTAATTATAATAATTATCTTCATAATGAGAGTCAGTTTCATAATTAGAGCTAGTTTTTTTCAAAATGTGTAACATAATTCAATCTTCTTTGGAATGTATACGCACATTAAAATAAACTAATATATGGGGACATTACATGTCTAAAGTACCTCAAAATTGAATCCACCAATATTTCCTTATCTAGAATTAGGGACTTTTGAGAAGATCATCACGAGCTCATAAAGGTTAAGTTAGTCTCGACAGCCAAGGAATTTGTGGCTAGAGACCCCCACAATATCCTCCTCACCTCCTAGCATAACATCCTCACTATGGGGAGACCTCTCCTATCTAGGGATGTTGACTATTCCAGCCCCTTGGTGAAGGGCTTTGCCACTAGGCTTGGGGAAAAACTAGGGCATATCCAAGAGTTTGGCTATGTGGGCAAAATATCTCTTTTCCAAAATCTACAAACAATGCAACTTGCCTATTCCTAGCTTGGAAAATATCTTTTGTTCAAAGCAACAAGGATATCTTTGAACATTTTGTCAAAACCAAAAAAAATCTTTGAATATCTTATAAGAGAAGATAGAGTCCACAACTTATTTCTCCTATTGTGCAATCATATAAAGCACTCGTAGTAGTTCTTTCCTTAAGGGATAATCATAGGAGTTCCTAATGGACAATTCATTTCTATATTATAGGGACATTAATGTAAGTTGTAATTCCCTCCTAGAAGCATAATAATATATGAGCTAGCATCCACTATGTGATGTTGTAAGAAGGCAATATATTCTACACTAGTATATTAGGATACCAATATGAGGATATGCTAGTGATTCTACAACTCGATTACACCCACATAGTCCATCCTTGGTTATTTCACATTCATTGTGCCACCATTTATTTCCTTAGTAGATTCACACCATAGTGATTGCATGTATATACATTGTGATACTGTCATATTTGTTTTTTATCATGTTATAGACTTAGTTCTTTTGAGTGAAAGAAGAGGAAAGAAAAAGAAGAAGAATTCAACCCTATCTCTCTATGTTCTCAAGTCTCCATTGCTTTTGTGTGTGTGCTCTTAGGTTCTTCACCTCTCTTCCCTTGTTTGTTTCCATGGTAGCAGAGCTATCCCACAACTTTGGGGAGCTCAATTGAAGGCTAAGATAAAGGTGTTGGAGCACAAAAGCAAGCAAGAAAGCAACTAGTAAGAAGCTCTTCCACCTTGGTAGATTTTGCATTGGGTTATAGCCGTAAGAGGCTTCTAAGCCTTGCAAGGCTATAGTCTCCGATTGAAATGAAACTTGTTGAGCAAGAAGAATAATCTATACATTGTAGATAGGTCCTTTAAGATTTCCTACTATGATTTTTAGCATCTAATGTCATTTCGGCCTCCATTTCGAACCTACAACTAGTCTCGACAATAGTTTTTAGGTATACTATAATTTTGACCGTGTCAGTCATTTATATGTGCACATACTACAAATTTTGAATCTGTAGGGTTTCAAATGTTTGTTGGGTTGTAGATAAAGAAGACATCTATATATAAGTTACAAATTGTAGTTATTAATGTGTAGACAATGACAAAGCCTGCATGTTTAGTTGTGGTGTACTTGGTATTAGCTTGTTTACATAGTGCAATTTTTTCTTAATTATTTATTTGTCAAAATGTTAGACAATTTCAACCTGATTGTTAGCAAGAAGCTTGATAAGAACGAATATCTTACATGAAAGTTTCGGATGATAGATTTCTTGAAGAGCAAAGGCGTTTGAAATTACATTAAAGGACACAAACTAAAGTTATGTATTGGTTTTCTATTATTGTAACAAGTATCATGATGGAATATTGTAGGAATGTAATACCCCCACTATTGCATGTAAGAATTTGGCAAGGCTATTTGAAGTAAACACAAAAGCAAGAAAGTTACAGCTCAAGTTGAGAACCAAGTAGTGAAAAGAGAAAACTTGTCCAATCAAGATTATGTCTTGAAAATCAAAAGTATTGTGAAGTTTCTTGAATCTATTAGTATGCTAGTTGATAATGATAATGTTATGCAGTAAACACTTATTATCCAATTCTAGAGTTGATGAGATACGTAAAGTATGTGAAGCTTGTCAATTTGAAAAGCAAGAAATACATGTGTTTCCATGAAAAGTATGTAAGCAAGAAGTCACCTGAATTGATATATTCTAATGTGTGGGATCCTACAAAGACTACATCTTTAAGTGGTTGCAAGTATGATGTTTTCTTCATTGATCCTCATACTCGTAAAGTATAGGTTTACTTTATGCGTGAGAAAGGTGAGATGCTCACTCACTTTAAAAGGTTTAAGGCTTTAGTTGAGAAGGACAAAGGGTTGCATATTAAATGCCTAAGGTTAGATGAATGTGGAGAATATCTCTCCAATTAGTTTTTTTATTTTTTGTAGAAAACTTGTACACAGAGGTAGTATACATGGACCCCTCCACTTTCTTGGGCACCTCCATCAACTTGTCCTCCCAATAGTCTATGGCCTCCCATTACCAAATTGTGGGGTGTCTAATTCTCTCCATCGACGACCAACACTTCCCCAACCTTGCCAAGAGCATTATCACTTTCTCTACTACCCTTGGAGATAACACTTGATCCAATGTTTGAGCGAAGCTAAAGGTGAATCCAAAGGGTTGGCTATGATTCTCCCACTACTTCCATACTACAAGTTCTTGGTTCTAATTCATAGGATGGCACTTCTGTCCTTAAGGAATGGGCACATTAGGAACTTGTTGTGGCTTTGGCTTGGAGTTTTATTCGTACTAGCTCTATCCATTTGCACCTCATTTTCACCACTCACTTTAGGGGTATGGTCTCATTACCTTGCTCTTCTATCTTGCTTATGTTTGCAATGGGGGCTTGGTTCATGCAGTTGCTCTTGCTTATCATGGTCTTACTCAAAGTATGGTCCCTCTTCCTGTATTGGATCTCTCGACTCCTCAAGGGGAGGTTGTGTTTGCTACTCTTGCTCCCCAAACCCTAGCAATTCAAGTTCTTGCATGGGTAATCCAGTCATGATCAAATGAGGTCTTGGTTTCTCACACCTAAGCTAGTGCTAGCTTTGGGTACCTTAACATAGAGTCCATGTTTAGATGCTCTCCTTGCCAACTCTAATTTCCTTTTGAGTTCACCAATAATCTCTTCCTCTCTTGTTTGGGTGACATTTAATATCGTATTCAAGAAGGCTTTTTTCTGCTCAAGCATCTATGTCTCCACAGCTTCAACTTTGATTTCCACCATAATGCGTTCGCTCTCTAAATGTGCCAAGCAGTAAGCTAAATCTTTAATCATGTCATCATTTTTAGCTGCACATTCTTTCACATTCCCTTTCATTTGGTCCAATTCGTGATTCTAGTATTGTGTGAGGGTAGTGATTACTTGCTCTTTCTCTTGCCATAATATACTCATTTGTTCATTCTCTCGGTTCTGGCGCTCTATTTGTTCCATTAGGATGGCCTCCTAATGGACTGTTGCATGAAGTTGATCATGCAGCTCAACCATCTTGTTCATGGTCTCTTCATATTCCTACATTTTTGTAGCATGCAACTCTTATTTCAACTCCTCTATTTGCCTCTTCAACTCCTTGTTTTCTATTGCCCTAAACTAGATCAAGAAGTAGGAACCAACAAAGAAGTGAAGCCATACAAGTTTATGATTTGATATACCTTATACCCTTTGAAGATGAGTAGAAGCCCTAGAAAGATACAATAAGCCTTATACTTGTAATAGGTCATTATGTTTTATGAATAAACCTACCTCTTAGTTCATAAATTCACTTTGAAGTTGTGCTTGTGTGTTATCAAAATAGCACAATGAAATTTTGGTAAGTCCTAACCCATGGGTCCTATGATATAACTCACCAAAGAGAAAAAATAACCCTAGTTTTCCTCAAGATGAAGACATATCAATTCCTCTAAGTGAGAGAGATGTAACAAAATTAATATTTTTTTTAAACATCAAAAAGAGAAAATGGTCGCCCCCTATAAAAACAAATCCATCCTCATCATCGTCATCATCATAGATCATGATCATCCTCATCGAAGGCAACATTCTCAAATCTTTAAGCAAGACCACGAAAAGCTTGTAGTTAGAGAGTAAAGCATGTTGGATGATCATGCAAGTTAAGGGTATATTGAAAACAAACAAGAGAGTGTTGAGATATCGAGCTCCACTTGTGATATGCCAGGGTGACCGTTGTGCATTTATGTCACCGACTTGTCAGTTGTAGATGCGGTTGGTACACCGCCCATGAATAATAGCTAGATGACAGCTATCCTTATCTATTCCAGTTCGTGGCTCAGTTAGTATGCCACCTTAGTTAGTTGAGTTTGGTTTGAGACCCATATATAGGGTTCTTTTATTTCTATGTACTAGAGTTCTTTTGGCTTACACAACTAAGAAGAGGAAAACTGTTTTCAGCCTCCACCTTTGTGTGTATTCCCCCATTGTGCAAGCAAGAAAGCTACAAGTGAGACTCCTTCCTTCTCTCCCACAATCTTCACATGGTATCAGAGCCTTGTTCGTGGTAAGGACCTCAAGAAAGCAAGCCAAGCTCACAGTGTTTTGGTAAGAGGAGCAGTGTTGCTTTCATTTTCTGTTTTGGGAGTAGATCTCTGCAGGTAGCACAGTCGGAAATTGCAAGAGTGCATTGTCTCAGGTTGAGACGCCCTTCGCAGTGAAGCAAGAGGGCAGTATATGCTGCGGGTAAGGGCTTTAGCCCTTGGTGACCCTGTTTTTTTGATTTGAGGCCATTTCGGGGCCTGTTTTGGAGGCGGAAGTTTTCTGCACGCACTCAGGAAAAGGCCCAGTTTTCGAGGCTGGTAGTATTTCTGATAGACGATCTACCAATGGGTATGTGTTCTCTTTTGGGAGTGCTGCAGTCACTTGGAGCAGCAAGAAACAGCCTACAGTTGACTTGTTGAGCACAGAGGCTGAGTACAGGGGTGCAGCAATGGCTGCATGTGAGGTAGCTTGGTTGCATAAGCTACTTTATGATATGCATCAGTCTACAGATGGGCCAGTTGTCATTTATTGTGACAACATGAGTAGTATACACTTGGCAAATAACCCAGTCTATCATGCTAGAACAAAGCACATTGAGGTGCATTATCACTATGTGCGGGAGAGGGTTTTACTAGGTCTTATTGATCTAGTTTATGTCAGCACAGAGGATCAGGTAGCTGACATATTCACGAAGGCATTGGGCACAGAGAAGCTGCGCAAGTTCAAAGACCTGCTTGGTGTGCAGGAATTGGGATTGAGCTCGAGGGGGAGTGTTGAGATATCGAGCTCCACTCGTGATATGCCAGGGTAACTGTTGTGCATTTATGTCACCGACTTGTCAGTTGCAGATGCGGTTGGTACACCGCCCATGAATAATAGCTAGATGACAGCTATCCTTATCTATTCTAGTTCGTGGCTCAGTTAGTATGCCACCTTAGTTAGTTGAGTTTGGTTTGAGACCCACATATAGGGTTCTTCTATTTCTATGTACTAGAGTTCTTTTGGCTTACACAACTAAGAAGAGGAAAACTGTTTTCAGCCTCCACCTTTGTGTGTATTCCCCCATTGTGCAAGCAAGAAAGCTACAAGTGAGACTCCTTCCTTCTCTCCCACAATCTTGACAGAGAGGAGAAATGTGAAGAACCCAAGAGAGCATGCACACGAAAGCAAAGGAGACTTGAGAACATAGAGAGATAAGGCTTAAACCTTCTTCTTCTTCTACTTCCATTCAAAAGAACTAAGTCTACAACATGATAAAAGATATTGGCACTCTTGCGAGCACATTGCCAAGACCCACAGACTGCTTATTACTTCAATAATTTCAAGCCGAGAGCTATGGCTACCTCTCACAAAGCAATACAAACCCTGTCACACACAAGTGTAGTGATCTTACCTTTGAATTTAATCGAGCTTCCTCGTCCCACAAATCCACTAGTAGTTCCAAGATCCAAGATGCACTTTTCAAGCATGCTCCATCTCCAAGCTCCATAGCCATGCACGTGAGAAAAGAGAAGAGAAAAATATGAAGATGAAAAAAGGAGAAGAAGAGCTTCTCCATGGTCCCTTACTCACACACACACACACACACACACACTCTCTCTCTCTCTCTCTCTCTCTCTCTCTCTCTCTCTCTCTCTCTCTCTCTCATATAAAAGAATGAAGTAAGAAGCAAGAAACAAGAAGAGAGCAAGTTTGGCAAACAATGAAAATAATGGCAGTCTGTTTAATTCTTACATATTCGGTTTTGCATTTTTAAAAATTTGATCAATTTCTTCACACCAAGAATGATCTTCTTCATTTAAATTTTGACTTTCGTACATGCCCTACCTCCTCCTTGGGCAACTATCCCCTTTTTGGACCCATCTTTGTCCGTTCCTCCACTCCTTTTCCTCCTCCTTTCCTATTAGCATGGCCTTAACCCATGCCTCTTATTCTTTGCAACTTGCATTGGAGAGAACCATATGCTCTTTTACAAAATAAATTACAATGTGCCTGGTGATCTTTTTGCAAAAATATTAAGGTGTGCTTATTCTTGTGCACTTTCCTCTTATATTTAGAACTGTATCCTACTCCTTGTGTCTTCAAATTTTCCTTAGTGTGACTTTGTTCTCCGTCTTTCTCTTGCCTTGGGATTGTGTTCCGCTTTCGAATTTTTGAATTTTAGAAAGGGAAAGATATATGGACTTAGAGCAATTGTATGCCTTCAACTCCAAGGAAAATAAACATTTGGAGTAGCTTGGATATGCCCTAGCTCATTGCAATGGAAATATCAATGAGTAGGTATCTTATTAAGATGTGTCCTAGCTCTTTGCACTTGTGGCACCTCTTTCCATGGTTATTTGGATCATCAACATCTTCCTTGGAGTACATTGTTAGAAAGATGTATCTAGAGCATCGCAGGAGCTATGGAGGTTAGAAGATGAATACAAGACTCATGATGACATAGACAATGGACTAATTGTTACTCAAGTGAATCAGGTTTCAAGATGGAAGCTTGGTCTCATAAACAAAATCTTGTGGAAGAGACCAAAAATGACAATGATACTAAAATTGAAACAAGAAAAAATTATGATATATTGCATTCAACTCACTAAAAGTGATAGTCAAATGTTTTGTGATAGTTGGATAGTAACATTCTGCCTCACTATGCTTATGGGATTCAGGACTCATTACATGTCTCTTGCCTTATAGCTCCATACAAAGAGGCATACAAATGGGTGTGATTGCCAAACTCTCAACATACATTGAGAGAGGTAGTTATCTTTAAGGCATTGATTTGTACTTGAACCAACCAAAGATTTAGCTCTTAAGAGAGTGTCTTGAAGATCCTTGGGTCACATAGATTCATATTGGGTGTCCAAGGGAGGATTTAACCCTAAAAAAACTTGACCACCTATTGAAAAATATCCATAGCATGAGCATACTTTTGGAGAGTTAGGAATTGGGAGTAATATGCTTCTAGGATCAATCCTAGTTGCCAAAGCTCAAAGGACTTGCTCATCTTCAAGGTGCAATAGGAAGAATGACGATATCTCCCATGCATAGCTTCTTTTATGAGTTTCTATATAGAAATAGATTTTGATACTCATGTACCTCTCTACCACTATTTCCACAAGAGACATGCTTTCCTTGTTAGTCTCAATTTGGCCAACATGGCTTGGTTAGGGATGCTTATCACTTGCAGCTTGGAAATAGCCTTCCATCGACTCAATCTAGACTTCAATGTTTGTTTCCACATCCTTAACCTTCCCATCTAATTCAAGTGGTTTTAATTGCTTAAGAAGGTATTTCTTCTATTGTAGTTCAATGGGATCAATGACAACTAGATATTTGATTTTTCAATACATAAGGAGCTAGTTTAATACACATCATAAATCTCACCAATATTTTAACTTAATATTCTCTCAAAGGATTATAGTTTCTCTTTTTGCGCATATTATTAAGAAGAGAGAAGCATATTTTTTTCAAATTATTTTTAGTAGCCAAAGGTATTACATCATGTTAGAGGCTCCTTTATGAAGATTTACCTATGGAAGTTAGATACATTGATAGTATGATAGTAAGGAGGCTCAGTAAAAACTTTAAGGATTCTATATTTGAAAGGAAGGTATGGGTTGCCTTCTTTATAATGAGTTGCTTAGGATAACAATTGTATCATCTAGAATAACTCAAATCGCTTGCTCATAGACATAATGATTTTATTGATCTATCATCCATTTATGTGGATATAGTAGGGTTTGATCTAGATTCTTCAAAAATAAACAAGTAGATAACCTTAAGACTCTTTATCCACTAAAATAGCTTCAAGTTTAATTTGGATGTAAGCAAAGCAATCAACATTGATATCACAATATATGCCTTCATACGTCCAATCTCTTTCATGCTAGTGTCTTCCACTATACAATGAAGATAGATTTAAAATTTGATCCCAAATAAGCATGAATCGATCTCTCCTATGAAAGTCTAGAGAGTGAATAGTTGACGTGAACATAGCCCGAAATACTAAGAATGTTTGCCACCATAAATCATCACTCTGATCTAAAGTCATTAAGCATTGGTGGTGTAAATAATTTATTCTCAATGGACTCTTGATTGATTTTAGTAGTTTTAAATAATATCTATATTCATAGCAAAATTTCTTTTCTACTCTAATACTAGGCATAACATGCCTACCTAAATGAACATTGATAGCACATATTTTAGTAGCCCATTAAAAAGTAATTAGGACTACTACGACCTAAAACTCGTTACAATAACCAAAAATTTGTAATCTTGAAGTACAAGAGACTTTCTCATAGGAAAAGCTCAACTCCATATAAGGGTCAACTCAAAAAGGAGAATCTAATTTAAATACTATAGTCTCCTGTCAACCATCTAGTGTCAGTTTGTGAGGTGGATGTACTGCTATCATCCCTTAGTTTGAAGCAAACCATTGCTACACTTGTTTCAAAGAGAGTGAGAAACAAGGGGTTATAATGCACATTGATCCTTTTACCCATAGGGTATAGTCTCAACTCCAGCCCCCTAAAATCACTACAAGATACAGGCCTCATACCTACATTCAAAGAGTCACAAATGTTCATTATAAAAAAATTCCCCATCGTCACTAAAAGCATCGCTATAAATATCTTTACAAAATCGTCGTAAAAATCATCACTATCTATATTGCAATTTGCATCGCAAAAAAGTATCAATATAAACATCTCTACAAAATCATCGCAAAAACCATCACTATCAAATAGCGACGCATATAGTGATGGTTTGCGAGTACATAGAGATGGTAATAGCAACACGTGCAAAGAAATCAATGTGATGCTAATAGCGATGATTTTACAGAGGGGAAAACAATTTTGTGGCAGGGCAGCTTGCTATTTGTCGCAAGATGTGATTACAAAGGATGATAAGTACATCTAAGGAATAGTACATGGAAGATGCCTGCACAGATCATAGGACACAAAAAGAGGGTGCGTGCTCCATGAATCCAAGCATGTGCTACAGATCCTCGCCATCAGAAAGCTCATCCCTGACCTAAAGGAGCATCGAATGGACTTTGCAAAATGAACAACTGCTCATCAATCCACCATACATAATGCATTTTATAAAAAAATAGTGACTACAGACAAGAAAGATGATTGACTTATTGGATTGCCACACGCGTACAATCTATTGATGAGTGCAGTGAGACCGTGTCTCTTTGCATATCGAGTCTCCAAACCTGTGGGATCATGGTTTGTGATGGAGTGCTACAAAGAAAATAGAATATAATTGTTAAAAATACGATTGTTAGTACTAGTGATATTGCAAATAAAAAAGCTAGAAGAACCAAAAGAAAACTTACAAAGTCCTCCAAATAAGTCTTGTGGCCGCCACTCCCTAGATGATGCACAACCCCTACCTCCAATTGTGCCCTCGCTACCTCCTACTGCTATTGTCGCCACCATCATCCTAGATAATTTGTAGCCTCCTTTCTCAATCTCCGCCAATCATTTTTGTCTAGCCACGCGGGCTTTGAGGTGCCACTCTTGAGTGCCTTGTGTGCATTCAATCATCTATATGACATGTATGCACGTATACACTCCATCATCCACCCAGTGGAAAACCTCTCTGCCACAGTAGGTACTAGAAACTCCTCATATAAAGATGTCACTATATAGTCATTGCTCCCCTTCAATATATTCTTCCAATGGTCCAAGAAATTGTGCCTAAATACTTGTTGGCACAATTCTCTCATGCGAGACATCACCCTCCCTCTCGGGTAACTTACTCATGAATATATGTGTGTATCATGTGGGTTCAAAATAAGGTATTTTTAAAATACCATTTCTATACATTTTTTACATATAGAAGGGTATAATATAAAGGGGTTATTTACAGATTGAATAGAAAAGGGTTATGTTTTATTTAGAAAAAACTCATAGATAAGGATATTTATAAATAGGCCTTGAATGTACGTCATGTATATGATATATATATAGTAAATTCCTCGAGCACCCTCCTCCCCTCATCGTTCATTATCAAAGTACATGTCCTATCATCTATGAGGTATCCATACGCTGCTAGGGTATGTCTAAGGTGTGTCCTCTCCCACCTACGACCGTGCTCCTAGGTACAACAAAGAGACCCCCTGTATATCTAGCGTACCCACAAGGTAGTATCTCTTGGGGTAGCACTAGTAGGGGTGCCACCTACGGATGCCTACCCAAACCTTGAGTCACTAGAGTAGATATCCCTACAGGTGTGACAAATCTTGAAGGTGACAAGTATCCACCACATCGATGAGATGGGGACACTCACCTGAGCCACCCTCTCTAGAACATGTACGAGAGTGAGGAGTACCACCCCTCTTTGGAACCAACCGTGGGCTCACAACATCCACATCTCCGCAACACTCCCCAGAACTACTCTCTACATCTAGGGCCAATCTAGAGAGTTGAACTCATATATTAGAAACCAAAGCATCAGATTGTGCTAAAGTAGATCTCATAGAATGGTCTGATGATGTCTGAGACAGCTCCTAGTCCACCATATCTCTAAATCGGGCCATCTGATCTGGAGACACATGTGTGAATATCTCATGCAACTCCTCATCGCACTCATCCCTCGACTCATCCTGCTCTCCAAGTATCATCAAAGGTAACATACACAGATAGAAAATGATGTTAACATTATTAATATAAAGATTTAGGTAAAGCATGATAATAAAACTCTGAAAAAAAATGATGCCAATTAAAATGCATATTCTAAAGTACCCTTAAAAGTGAATCATCAACAAATTGAGTAGGCAAATGGAAATATGACCCGACTTATGGTCCCATGTCAATCTCCTGTGCACAACTCCACGTACATTGGAAGGTCTATAGATAGGTCACCATATAAGGATTAGTTCACTTCATTCTCAAAAAATTCATGGCCTCATGTCTCTTCGTCTATGTTACCCGTGTCTACCTCCTCTACACGCTCCAAGCCCTCTTCGGTCTCCACCCTCCTCAATATCAACCCGTCCACTTGCATGCTCTCCTTGTCTACGTTGGGAAAATTTCTTTCATCATACACACTCGCACTCTGAGGAGCTGACAACATAACATACCACCATCAAGGTTGTTAGGGATTTGAATAGAAGATTACATGTTTAATGGGCACATACAAGAGTGAATCAACATTTGTGACTATTTCGTGTCGTGATGTTTTTTTAAAAAAAAGGTCATGCACTTGTTCACAATGGGCTGGTAGGAAAATATGTCACACAAATCCATTCATCTTTCCTTGGAATCTATTTCTAGAAATCCAGATAGACCTCACCAAATGTCTGCCCCACCTCCTTCCAATACCACTTTGAACCACTATATATCGGATATGATCATGGAGAAGCTATGGTAATCCATTGAGATAATACTTTGCAAGTTCCCAAAATACTCAATCTTATCTATAATGGTGTTCGGATCCGTGGCCTGCCGTTAGCTCTCTTGCTTGAACTTTGCTATGACACCACAATCCATTGTGGGGCACATTCTGTTGATGGGCTCAACACGAAAATGTCACTTGCATGACCAATCGCACTACAGATTTTGTACTATACAGTGAAACAGTTAGATTAGTTGTTGCATATAAAATCTAGATATGATAGCTTATAAAACATGTGGTCACCTTCGGACTACATCCCTCAAGAATTCCCACTCCTTAGTAGAGACATCTACCCCTTCGCGAGAAGCTGCAATCAAAGCTCCATGTAACCACCACACAAACATAAACTGTGGCATCTCCTCCATGCCCTCATGATATCAAATTGATTGATAGCGTATACTGCGTCAAAATTCCAATTGCGCTTCTTCTTGGTCATTTTTGTCCTGCTCATACTTAGCGAGCCACTTCTCCATGGATGCATAATGCAACGTACAAAAACAATCCACTTTCTCCTCCATTGTAGCATCCATCCTTTTTTCTACTCCATTTCCAACCACCACATCTTCGATGAGTCTATCATCATCTTTCAACAACCATAGCATACTGTTGTCTGAATCCACCATTGGTAGCCACTTTGAAATATATACTAATGCCTCCGACATGAGCCAACCTTTAGCTATGCTACCTTCTAGCTGAGCTTACTATCGTAAAAATCCCTTCAAGCTTTTCATGAAGTGCTCTAAGAAGAACATCCATCGCGTTGTCATGCCGCTACGCACACATAATGTGAAAAAATCTAGAGTGTGGCTTTCTTATTAATCTAGAGAGCCAAATGCTATATTAATGTTAGTGTTCGTAGTGTGAATGGTTCAAAACTACTAGATTTTTGGACAAGTTTAGCCAATTTTTGATATTTTACATATTATCTCTTGTAAAAATCCAAAAACTATAGAAAACTTCTAGAATAGGATGACATGTAAAAGAAAGCATGTAGCTTTGAGTCATTTTGGGAGGATTTTATGTAAAAAGAAGGATTGGCAAAATTGTGCGATGCATGATCACAGTTTTCAAGTAGTGAATAACACTCGGAAGTGGGAGATGAAGGAGTGTTTTGGTAGAATTCTAGCCATAGGTATGCTAGTATTTTACCCCCTTTTCAGAGCCAATGGAAGCATCAGATTGGCGATCTGAGTAGCATAGAGGAATGTATTATTTTATGCACATTTTTGTTTACAAGAGATTTATCTTCTCATAATGCACAAATAAATTGATAGGCTTCACCTTTGTGAGTATTCTTCTACATCTTCTATTTCTTTTTGTGAGTATTCTTCTACATCTTCTATTTCTTTTTGTGAGTATTCTTCTACATTGCCTATTTCTTTCAACCCCTTTTCTTCTCTCTGCTCCTCTCCTCCCTGAATCTCCCTTCACCCTACTATCTCTTACCCCTACGGTAGACTTTTGACCCCAAACGCTCTAATATTAGTGAACCTGTCGTGAAAGTTGGCAACAGAAGTGGTTAAAAATGGGGGATTCTACTGGATCAAGTGGTGGTGATGCTTTGCAACAGATGATTACTTTGTTGCAACAACAACAACATCAACAGTTTTTGTTACAACATCAGATGTAAACTCGGCTGCACTTGGACAGAGCCATTAGGGTTGACGGCAAGTACCTTATATGGGCCCATCCACCGTTGAAGTAGAAAGAATTGATTCCTTAGATGTGAATGCATTGCAGGTAGTGGGACAAGAATTGAAGCATTTTAAAGGCAAAATATTTCAGCCTTCATCTGATTGTATGAAGAAAATATTTTGTTTCATGGGGTACCGCAGTATACATGGAGTTGGTATTTCTTCAGTTTGGCCATGCAAACTTTGCATAATCGGATTGATGAGTTACATAGAAGATATGCTAATTAGGCATCTTTCAAGAAAGCTTTGAGAGAAGAGTTTTTCTTGGAAGTTGCAAGATTGGTAACTAAAAATACATTTATAGATTGGATTGAAAAGCCCAATAAAGGGTTGATTGCTACAGCTTTGCTCCGTGAATTTGAAAGTCGGTATGTGCAGTTGGATGCCAATGAGCAGCAATTATTGGAGAGTCAAAAATTTGATTTGTTTCTAAAGTCTACAGATCCTATTTTGCAGGAGAAGCTAACTGATCATTTAGAATATGCATCTTCTAAAATGGGATTGAAGTCAAATTGGGCTAATGTAATTGAGGCAATGCATATGTTGGTAAAGAGAGAGCGTATGAAATTAAGATGGGGTATAGGCACCACACCTACTAGTGCTCAGAAGGGGGCTGAAATTGCAAACAAGGCGCCTATAGCTATGGTAGAACAACCGACTATACCTATTGGGCTGGCTCTTAAAAGTGATGTTATGGATGAATTAATCAAAGGCATGTGTAATTTGAGGCTAAATTTGACAGAAATATATGAAAAGGCCGAAAAGTTGGATGTCAAGGTAGAAGAGACGGGTTAGCCAATATCCTAAAGACCGTATAGAGAAGGATACAAGAGGAGATGCATTTGGTGTGACAATTTATAGCATGAAAAGAAAGATTGTATAGCCTACCATGAAGCAGAAGCAAAAAGGTTAGTCTTTTGGAAAGATAGCCAAAATTTGGAAATGGTGGCATGAAGAGGACAGCATTTGTTGTCATAGATACAGTCACATATGGGTTGAGAATTGAAATGACTGATGAAGCTCCTAAAGGAGGCATAATTGAAGCAAAATCTTGCATTTGGATGCAAGCATTAGATTGCATGGAAAAGAGAAAAACAACAAGGTCTGAATTGGTTGATGCAAGTCAGAATATACGAGCGAGAACAGGATGGAGTACACCAGTGGATTCATTTTCAGCCTATGCTTATTTGGCTGAGGTTCATAATCAAGAAGCTCTTATGGAAGAAAAGAGAAGAATAGATTAGGACACTGCTAGTCCTTCCTCTTTAGGCCCATCTAAATGCATAACACGAAGTAAAATGGAGGATGCATCTCAAGAGAAGAAATAAGAAGGGAAGAAAAGGGGCAAGCAGCTTGATTATAGGTTACAATTAGACCTTGAGACTGCCACAAACCTTAAAAAATTCTTGGAAGATCGCATACTTGGTAGTAGAGTGGAATTCACACTTAGCAAAGGTCTTGGAATCACAAAGCATGAATGTCATGATGCAATCATTGATATGCTGAAACGAAAAAGATAGTTTGATAGTGAATTTTTGCAAGCATTGATGCAAGTTGACAATGACATAGAGAAACATCTTTAGAGGAGTATGATGATGCATGTAATGTTGTTTTGGAACAGGTTGATGCTGAAAATGGAAGTACAGACAGCAAGATTATGGCTAAAATTGGTATTATGGGCAGCAGTAAGCATAGAGATAAGGTTATGTATAATGGAGATGTCCATCAACAAGCACGTGAAGAAAAATATGCTCATTTTATTCCAAGCAGTCATTATTCACAAACGCATTGGGCTCGTGCTACAATAGAGACAATTGTTAAAGTGGGAGAAAGAGAGATGTCTTGCATAACTCTCTTGGATCATGGTTCTAAAATCAATGTTATGGTACACAACTTGTATGAGAATGGAGGTTGGCCGATTGGTGTAGATCCAAGATGGCGCATGCGAACAGCAAACAATTCATCAAGGGATCTTTATGTGGCTTGTCTGAATGTACCCGTGACTATTGGAGATGTTAGGGATGAATATCATTTTTTGTGCACGATTCATGTTGTTATACGGTGATTCTGGGGCAGCCCCATATCTCGAAATCAAGGCTCGAAACAAAAGCCTTGGATGATGGTTCTTCATATGCTCGAGTTTGGAGTAAAGTTAATACAAAGGCATTACAGTTTCTCACTATTTTTGTGAATCATCCCCACAATCAAGATAGATTACAGGATAATCCTATGTCACCTAATGCACGAGAGTTTAAGGGCCTTTAGACAGCATTGTTGTAAATGGAGGCTGTGGCAGTGCCTCTAGGAAAATAATTATACCTCCAAGAAAGGGAAAAACTGTGTTTGTGTCTGGATTGCAGGAATGGACAGCATGTAGCCTTGGCAATTTTAAGAATATGTCAGCCATGTGCAAGGATGAAAAGAAATGTGTAGGATGAGCTGAAAAAGAGCTGAAGACATATGGTTTGATGGCTGCAAATGTAGGTATTTCAAGGCTATTTTTAGGGCTGGTTGATATTGATACAATGGCTGAAATTTCTAAAGCAATTAATGCTGAAAATATGGAAGAAAAAGAGGTAGAAGATGAAGACAGTGACATGGCAGAGGATACTTCTTCTAACACTACAAATCCATAAGACTTTGGCACATACCGGAGGATGTGCAGGTTATGAGGGGATGGATGTCGTACCACTAGACACACAGAGTGTGAAAAACTCTAGAGTGTGGTTTTCTTATTGATCTAGAGAGCCAATGCCATATTAATGTTAGCGTTTGTAGTGTGAATGGTTCAAAAATACAAGATTTTTGGACAAGTTTAGCCAATTTTTGATATTTTACATATTATCTCTTGTAAAAAACCAAAAAATGTAGAAAACTTCTAGAATAGGATGACATATAAAAGAAAACATGTAGCTTTCAACCATTTTGGGAGAATTTTATGTAAAAAGAAGGATTGGCGAAATCGTGCGATGCGCGATCAAAATTTTCAAACAATGAACAACACTCCGAAGTGGGAGATGAAGAAGAAGTGATCTGGCAGAATTCTGATCAGATGTACTGGTATTTTACCCCTCTTTTGGAGAAAATGGAAGCATCATATTGGAAATTTGAGCAGCATAGAGGAATGTATTATTTTATGCACGTTTTTGTCTACAATAGATTTATCTTATCATAATGCATAAATAAATTGATAAGCTTCACCTTTGCGAGTATTCTTCTACGTCTTCTATTTCTATTTGTGAGTATTCTTCTACATCTTTTATTTCTTTTTGTGAGTATTCTTCTAGTCTCCTGTTTCTTTCAACCCCTTCTCTTCTTTCTACTCCTCTCCTCCTCGAATCTCCCTTCACTCCTCTCCTCCCCTCCCCGAATCTCCCTTCACTCTGTTGTCTCTTACCCCTGCGATAAAATTTCGACCCCAAACACTTTGATAGCGTATGGAGGACGGGTCCCGCAATCTCCATTTCATCTAGAGATGCACCAAGAGGTGAGTCTGTATAGTAATCATGGTGGTGGGCAGGTACTTTTGAATGAGACAGAACATATACACCGCTCCCTGCCTTGCAGATCCAGTAGAGGATGTCTTGATCTTCTTCTATGAGATCCATTGCACTAAATTCAACAACCTGTAAATCACCTCACGTATTTCTAGAGTGAGGTGTGACATGATCATGATCCGTAGTACAAATTGCCACAAATGAAGAAGCATTATAAACACCGCGAGTAGACACTAAATAGCAAAATACATATGAGGCTAGTTGCAACTAAGGTCAAGACAAACTTGGCATATCTTATGCTAATCATGGGATTTCAGCCTTAATATAGCTAGTCGTCTTTAGAGAAAGAGGACGTGAGGAAATGCATCATACCCATTGGGATGTGGATAGACCTAATAACTTTTCTTCACAATGTGCTCTTCTTTAGTGGACGGGACCCAAGGAGCACAAGGTAGTTACAAGCGACCATCAGTGCTCAACTATGGCCAAAGCACCTACGTCTTGCCTACCTCCTTCAAATCCATTCATGCCCATGTAGTGTCTCTCTTTCTTGTGATGTGTTCCCATAATAAGTTGTCCACTTTCTTGAAAATATGCATGGGATCCAACAAATGGTTGATCTGTAAGTGGGTCTAATCAACTTGAAGAAAGCTGAAAATTATCGCATTCCGTTTGGATGTGACTCCTTGTAGAGACTTTTCAACTCGTACTAGCTTTGGGCATTCATTTGTGCTGGAGATCATCCAAGAAAACCTTCCCTCAATTCATGAACCTCCAGCAAGAAAGTGGCGTGTCCTTGATATACCATCTTCTTCATGGTTGGTGACTTCAGAATTCTAATTGTGGCCCACACAATGGATATGCATGATAACTTGAGGTAACTAGACCTACCACAACACCCCTATTTAGTCAACACAAATTTGAATGAGCTATGTTAGATATCACTAACAAGAACCAAAGCCCGCTTACCTAAGCACTTTCCAAATCTAAAAAATTCATGCATGGTCCACATGAGAATGGCTTGTATATTGGCAAACCCTTGACCATCGTGTTTGCTTATTGTAATGTGCATGCCTATCGGCTATCCAGGCACATTTTTAGCGGTCCATCGAGAGACCAGTCTAAGCGATGCCACCTGGCACTCCCATGGAATGACACGAGGTTTGTTGCCTAGGGTTTCTCGAGTCCACCTCGCAACAGAATGTTCGCGGCCGAACTCACTAGGATCGACCTGAAATCTGGATTCCTAGTAATCAGGGTCTCCTGACAGCATTCTAGCATCGAGTCCTAGACATTTTAATTTACAAAAAGATATCTAGGCCAAAGCAGATCCATACCGCACTTGGTTCAAAGAGAATGGGAAAGGAGAGGGATACACTGCTCAACTTCTCTGCCCGTAGGACATAGTCGCATTCCAGTTTCCTAAAATGGCATGAATCAGGTTCTAACTTAACATTACCTAGAGGTCGAACAATGGTAAAACCTTGTGAGAAGCCTCCCAGATCTGGGACCACCCGGTCGTAAGACAGTTCTATCAGGGTTCTGCCTACCCGCTTCCCTTGATAGCTTTAGTTTTCTAATTAGGTCCTATCACATTTATGTGCAACATTTAAAAACAACTTCCTTAATTAAGCCTTTTAGAAAACAGGGTTTGTTTGCGTAATTTATGGCACAAACACAAATACAGATCAAACAATCCTTTTGACAACAAGTTCTTTAACTTATTTTCCAGTTAATCTTTGTCGCCTGCCCATATGGGAGAATTATGTATTCCTTCTGTCCAATAAAAGTACCCGGTCCAAATCACATGGCACCGTAATTTCCATTCGGTATCTAAAATAGGATCTTCCAATGCCCCAAATGTTGGGGTCAAGGCAATCTACAACTCCATCTCGGACTCAGCAAGGGATGTCTAGAGCTCCACTGACCCCAAGCGATCTAAGAGTGAGACACAATTTTCATGGTTGGCCTTTTCACCAATCAACCTTCGGCCTGTGAATCGAGCAGTGCCCTCTCGAGTTGAAACGTGGCGTGACTTTGGAGATGATCCACCCGCGTAAAACATTCTTCCTTAATTAATCCAATTAAGAATCAAGCACAATCAAGGCAATCAACCTGGTACCATCTTCCAAGAAAATATTCATTTATTTCCCATGGCAACTTGTCGTCACAGACCCCTGCCATGCATTTACCATCAAGCACAAGCACTTGAAATAATCATCAAATTACATCCCAATAATTAATTTAATGCAAAAAGCATTTAAGATAATGTTAGATAAATCAACAAAACAATGATATCATTTTCCAACATTGTAGGAATAGTCGTGTGTATGATTGTCGTGTGTAGCACTGGGATGCAATGATTGTATTCAAATACAAGGGTTTTTGTGAACCTCAATACATCATATGAATAAATCTATGCACAAAAAGAATTTACTAAAATCCCCTACGAGTTCATTAAATATTGAAAAAACAATTCGGTTACCTATTTAAAATGAACTCATGCACATGCCAAGGTGATATGACCTATGTTCTAATGAATAGCGGGGATGGCAATTAATACCTAGATATTCGGATATGAATTATCCATACTCAACGTTGTATTCGTATTCACAGAAAGGCCTTGGTGCTGCGAATGGCCTTGGTGGTGGCTCTGTTATTAGATGCGGGATTACAATTGGTGCGCGTCTGCCTCTGTTTGGGGGCCATACTTATAAATCTCTCTCTCTCTCTCTCTCTCTCTTCGTCGGTGAGATAGCATGCCGGGGTGATAATCCTCAATCGTGAAGGGGGTTTAACCGACGGAAAAAGGGAATAAGTTGTGGGAAAGGGACAGAGTGTGTGGTCACCCTCTAAGGAGGGGAAGGGAGTAATCGCCCAGAACCTTCCCTCTCTCTCTCTCTCTCTCTCTCTCCTCCTCTTCTTCTTCTCTTCTTCTTCTCTCTCTCTCCCTCCCTCTTTCTCACTCTCTCTCCCTCTCTCTCTCCCTCCTCCTCCTCTTCTTCTTCTCTTCTTCTTCTTCTCTCTCTCTCTCTCTCTCTCTCTCTCTCTCCTGTAGCATCCTGGCCCTCTTGCTTTATTGCGATTGGGGGAGGGGGGGTTTATGTTACGAAGCGGAATCACGTGGCAAATCTAGCAAATCAAATCTTAATCATAAACAAAGAACTTATCGGGTAAATATAACAAATCAAACATTTCAACTATTAAATACAAACAATATTATAATATATAAGAGAATTTAAATAACTCAATAGATTGAGAAAGACAAGAGAAAAACACACGATTGGGCCCAACCTCCCCCATGGCAAAAGCCATGGTTTGCCATCCTTAATTATATATTATAGTTTTACATAGATATTTGCATTCTTATCTTACATATAATTATAAAGAAAGTACAAATATCAATTGAAATATAGAGTTTTGAGAGTCAAGAGATATCATGTAACATGTTGCACTTGCTGCAAAATATTATGTGCTCTAAATCTTGACGTTTGACATCACTATCATATTCGAAGCATGCGAAAATCCCCAAAAGGACTCTTGAAGCTCTGAATTTCGATTCCGAATGAGAGACAAATGAAAAAACTTAAATTGCACCTTATTCTCCTGTTTTGCACGCGATCATGTTGCTTTTATAAAGAAAGCTAGAAAAGCCTTCTATACTTAGCCACATTAAGAAAATAGCAATGTATTCCATAAAGAAAGCTTATTTCAATAAAAGCATATCTTAAATCTCATATTTTAAAATAATCTATATTAAAAATAAATAAACTAATAGTACTAAGAACAATGATCTAATTATTACTAAAGAAGTTTAAACTTATAACTTACAAATAGAGTAATAATGTTAATAATATAATATCATATAAATACATAATATTATAAATTATACTTAAGATCACTAATCATAATTATGAAATTTACGCTTGGACTTACGCTAACACCTAGTGCTACCCAAAGCCACTTCTACTACCTTCTCTACACATCAACTGAAGTATTCACAATTTTTTATAAATAAAATAAATAAACAATAGTGAATACTAAGCAGACTTCAACTACAAATAATTAAAATAAGTTGGAACAGTACCCTCTAAAATCATAAATGTCTATTAATTTTATATGTATTTTATGGAATCACCTATTATGGAATCACCCACATGCATATTAAATTAATCTGACGCTTGAAAAGGACAGGCATCCTAGTTAACTTCTCGCACAAGGAATCCACCTTGTGTACGAGCCCCAACAAATAAATATTTTTGCAAAATCCATCAAAAAACCTCATGGAATTCAGCGTGGAATATGCCTCCTGGCATCATACCTTCGGGGTGGGATAGCAATTGTCCACAATTGCTATTAACTGCTCAATGTGGAGCTAACAATGTAGGGTAAGCACTAAGGGTGCAGGTGGTCATTCGTTGCACGTCTTCAACTGAATGAGTTTTTTTAAAAAATAAATTTACCAAGTATCTAGTATAGGACAATGAGTCAATAAGAGTCTAATTATTAGCAAACAATTGATTCTAACAAGATTAAAAACTAGTGTTAGTATCATAGATGTCTTTCATGGGAGTAAGAGAATCAAAAGATAAGACAGAAGCATATGCAAATGGATTAACCAACTCTCTAGGAAATGGATTTTTATGGTGAAGCATATGCAATAGCTAGACTTCTTTCCAATGCCTCTTCTATATAGCTTGTTACATAAATAAAGACTTAATATACTTAAAATTGAAACTTTTATAAAATAAAACAAAGTTATGATTTACTATGAAATAAAATTCAAAAGCTTTTTGGCCATAGCATCATGTTTACATAGTCCATGCTATAATCCAAATTTAGAGAAGAACAAATTGGATCAATTCGATTCAATCAACTTTCGATATAAGGCTATCTAAAACACGAGAAATGCAACTACAATATTCATCTGTAGTGATTTTTCTTGTAGATTGCAATTTTTCCACGGTGTTTTATACATTGATATTATACAATTAAAAACTCAAAGCGTAGACAGGCTCTGATATGCCAATGTTACGAAGTGGAATCACGTGGCAAATCTAGCAAATCAAATCTCAATCATAAGCAAAGAACTTAGTGAAAAAATCTAACAAATCAAACATCTTAACTATTAAATACAAACAACATTATAATACATAAGAGGATTTGAATAACTCAATAGATTGAGAAAGACAAGAGAAAAATGCACGATTGGACCCAACCTCCCCCATAGCAAAAGCCATGGTTTGCCATCCTTAATTATATATTATAGTTTTACATGGATATTTTCATTCTTATCTTACATATAATTATAAAGAAAATACAAATATCAATTGAAATACACAGTTTTAAGAGTCAAGAGGTATCATGTAATATGCTACAGTTACTCCATAATATTCTGTGCTCTAAATCTTGACGTTTTGACATCACCATCGTGTTTGGAGTATGCCAAAACCCCCAAAACGACTCTTGAAGCTTTGAATTTTGATTCCAAATTAGGGACAAACGAAAAATTACATATGATCCATTTGCTTTTATAAAGAAAGCTAGAAAAGCCTTCTATACTTAACCACATTAAGAAAATAGCAAGATATTCCATAAAGAAATCTTATTTCAATAAAATCATATCTTAAATCTCATATTCTAAAATAATCTATATTAAAAATAAATAAATTTATAGTACTAAAGACAATGATCTAATTATTACTAAAGAATTTTAAACTTATAGCTTACAAATATAGTAATAATATATCATATAAATACATATTATATATTATACTTAAGATTATTAATCATAATTATGAAATTTACGCTTGGACTTATGTTAACACCCAATGCTATCCAAAGCCATCGTTACATGCTCTACATATCAACAGAAGTATTCACAATTGTTTATAAATAAAATAACAAACAATAGTGAATACCTAGCAATCTTCAGCTACAAATAATTAAAATAGGTTGGAACACTGTCCTAACCTTAATTTAATTCGAGTGCGCACTCTAAACTCATAAACGTATATTAATTTAATATGTATTTTACATCATCACCCGATGTGGAATCGCCCACGTGCACATTAAATTAATATGACACCTGAAAAGAATAGGCGTCTCCATCAACTTCTCGCACAAGAAATCCACCTTATGTATGAGCCCCGGCAAATAAATAGTTTTACGGAATCCACCCTGGAATATGCCTCCTAGCATTAGTTTATATAATGGGGAAGAGGTTGTATTATTAGGGGGGGAGGAGGGGGGGGGGAGGGGGAAGGGGAGGGGGGGAAATGTGATGGAGGCCCTTCCCTCCATGTTGTTGCAGCGCGTAGGGTTGAAGGTCACCGTAGGGGTTTAGCAATAGAAGAATGTATGGGGGTTCAAGAGCTTAGACTCCAGAGATGGTAGAGATAAGAGAAGGGTTGAAGGTTCCAAGCCAAGTTCTTGAAGATAAGTGACAACAGGGTGAAGATAGATTCAAGGAGAGGAGTAGATAGAAGAGAAGAGGTTCGAAGAGATTGAAGATGTAGAAGAATACTTCCAAAAAGAATTAGAAAATATAGAAGAATACTAAGAGAGATGAACCCTGCCAGTTTCTTTTAGCATTATGAGAAAATATAACTCTAATAGACAAAAAACGTATACAAAATAATACCTTCTTCTATGCTACTCAGATCGCCAATTTGATCCTTCCAATAGCTCTGAAAGGGGGGTTAAATACTAGGACTCCTTCGTCATCTCCCACTTTCGGAGTGCTGTTCACTGCCTGAAAACAACGATTGCATGTCGCGCAATTTCGCTAATCTCTCTTTTTACATAAAATCCTCTCAAATTAGCTGAAAGCTACATGTTTTCTTTTACATGTCATCCTAATCTAGAAGTTGTCTATAGTTTTGTAGATTTTTTTACAAGAGAGAATATCTAGAATATTAAAAATTGACTAAAATCTAATATTTTTGAACCATGGACACTAACACTAATGTCTAAAATGGCATTGGCTCTCTAAATCTAAAATGAAGCCACACTCTAGATTTTTTGACATGGTATGCGCGTAGCGGTACGACATCCACCCCCTCCTAACCTGCACATCCTCTAGCATGTACCAAAGTCTTATAGATTTGTAATATTAGAAGAAGTATCTTCTGCCAAGTCAATGTCTTCATCTTCTGCCTCTTCTTCTTCCTCTATGTCTTCATGCTCTTGAATTATATTCAAGTCTTCTATCTCATATGTTGAACTTTCTCTTCATTTGAAGAGCTTGATTCTTTTTCTAGCTATGGGTATCTTCATGCTTGCTCCATCCAATTCAGCCATTTAGTATGTGGCATTGTCATGAACGACCTTTACCACATATGGGCCAAACCAACGCTTCACCATCTTCCTAGAAGCACTGTATTGATTGTCTAAGCTACTGTCATAGACAGGCACCCAGTCATTTTCTTGAATTGCTCTTGGCCGAAGTCAATGTCGCTTATTAAATCTTCTTTTGTTCTTTAGTCTTGCTGTCTTTAGCTTCTCAATAGCTACTTGAACATCTTCAAGCCTTCTTTCTAAATGCCATATGCACAAAGTCAGCAACTCTTCTCTACTGATGCCTTCCTCCCAAGGTAGAATACTCCATGTGAGAATAGATTTTTCAATTGGCATAATTGGTTGTTGTCCATGTATAAGTTCAGCTGGCATATAGCCAATCACTGAACTGTGAGTAGTCCGGTCAGCCCATAATGCAAAAGGTAGCATTTTAGACCATTCTTTGATCTTTCCTCTACAAGACTTTGCTAGAGCTTTGAGAATAGGTTGATGACCTCTCTCACTCTTTCCATTGCCTTCAGGTTTGTAGGCTGATGTTAAAGCCAACTTAATACCCAATTGAGTAAAGAAGTTGCATGCCTCATCGGCATCCAAGTCTCCTCTATTTGTAGTTACTTTACCCACACAACCATATCTACAAAACACTTCTTCAAGCAAAAAAATGACAAACAGCTTGAGTGGATTTGGTTGTTAGGGATTTGCCTTCAACTTGATTGGTTAGATCCTCTCTTGCAAGCACTAAATACTGCATATTCCATATTCCTATAGGCATGGTTACAAGATCAATAACCCATCTATAATGTATAGACAAGGGATAAATTGGTTGTAACCCATCTCAATGCTTAACCATATAATATATTTGACACACATAACAGGTTTCAACAAGATGTGCTATGTCCCGATACATGTTTTGCCACCAATATATTTTTTTTTACTTTACTAATGGTTCCCCATATGCCTCTATGGCCAGCCCATAGGCTTTCATGAAATTCCTTCAATACCTATTGTTGCAATCTTTTGTTACCTAAAACTCGAACAGACGCTCCTTTCTTCTTCTTGGCATGCTTCCATAGATGTCATTCTTTAAGAAAAAAGCCATAAAATTTCCTCTTGATATGCTTGAACTCCTCATCAATCCAAGTCTCCTTCTTCTTCATTGTGCTCAAATATTGGCTGATCTTTAGCGAATCTTCTTGAAATGAACTAGAACTTGAGCAATGCAATGAGCATGCTGGCTTCTAGTTGACCATCCTGTTGTTTTTAGCTTTGGACTAGTATATGCAGTAACTAAAAATGTATTTTCAGCAGCCATGGAATGAAATTCAACAAGTATAGATTCTTCAGCTTCATCTTCTTCCATCGGCTCTTCTTCATTGTCATATCTTGCACGTGATAGCATGTCAGCAACCGGATTCGCCTTTTCTACAATATGCTTTAATTTGGGGTTGAGAGATTTAATATATGAAATCCATCTTAGCATAGCAATGTCGAGTGTAGAGCAGTTGGCAATCATGCACAAGAGTGGAAGACAATTAGTTTCTACCACTATGGAAGCACCTATAAAGTATTCACAATCACACTTTAATGTTGTTACAACTCCCCACAATTCCCTTTTTAGTTGTGCATACCTTCTTTGAGGTTCATTGAGAACTTTTGCTCCAAAACGAATTGCATACATGTTACCTTCAAGATCCTCTTGGCCAAAAGCCCATCCTATCCCAATGGGACTTGTATCGACAGTAAGGATGATGGGTTGACCATTTGAATAATCAACCCTTTTGAGAGTGGGGGTTGAAATTAACAGCTTCTTTAATTTACGCATAGTGAGTGTATGATCATTATCCCAAGAGAATCTTTGGCCTTTTCTTAATAATTGATAAAGATTTTTGGCTACATGAGTAAAATGTGGTATCCATATGAGATAGAATACACATGCGCCAAGAAATCCTCTCACCTCTGAAACATTTATGCATTTTTCTTGCATTATATTGATGGCATCTATCTTGATTGGAGAAGGTTTGCATCCATAGGGGCCACATAGATGACCAACCACTAGGACTTCTTCTACTCCAAAAATCGACTTGGCTCCAGAAAGGGTAAGATGTACCTCTTCTAGCCTTGTCAAAATCCTGTCACAATCATGAATATGGTTAATTACAAATGTCCTGCAGTCATCTTCGTCAAGCTCCTCATTCTTTTCATTGACTTCACATCCCTTGATAGTACATCATCAAGAAATGGAAGAGTAAGTTGTGGAATAAAGTCCCTTAAGACTTTGTGCATGTCATTCATCATATGGGCCACGGAGTTTGTTGCACCTTGTGGTAGAGTGCACATGCGGACCAATCCAAGAGGTGTCTTCATTGTGGTAATGTCTCGGATTTCTAATGAAAGCTGAAATTGGTCATATCCTAAATATAGGTCCCCCATAGAATAAATTGCTCTACCTGCAAAAGCTTCAACAAACTCATCAACAATTGGACCCGAGCCAACATTTCGGATTGTGACACGATTAACAGGTTATAGATCTTGAATGAATCATAAAGATCCATTTTTCTTGGGCACGGTAAACCATCGGTTTGAGTAGGGCACTGAAGAAGGTTCTAAAATCTTCATTCTGATCTTTTCATTTAGAAGTTCCAGTAATTTGGGCAACATGCGCCCTTGGAATAGGAATAGGCTTGAGATTCCAAGGAACATGTGGGACCATAAAAATGACCATAGGAGCCACAATATTTGGATCCACACAGCCTATTTCACTTGGTTGAAATGTAAAAGCTTTTTCATGGGAGCCACAATATTTGGATTCACATAGCCTATTTCACTTGGTTGAAATGCAAAAGCTTTTCCATGTTTCATTAGCATTTGCATAAAAGAGTATTTTTCAGCCAGCGAAAGGAAAGAATTTTCACCTATTTTGAGCTCTTTTATACTTTCAAATGTGAACTTGTAACCAATGTTGGAAGGATCACGAAGACTTGGCTGATTTGCTGCCCTATCAACCAGCCCTTCACTTTCAGAAGGCAGTGGGACTGCCACAGGTTTGACTTTCTTATCCACCGTCTTGTATTTTGTCTCCACTTGCGCTTCAACCTTGTTGAGTAAACCAATGTCTTCCTGCTCAATAAATTCTTGAATTGTTTGATAAAAATCCAATGTACATACTATATGGACTGATTTTCTACCTAATTTTCTACATGAGCAACTGCATATATTTCAACCAATGTGTCAGTAGTAATCAGTCCAAAAAAAATGCCCGAAATATCTTCATTTTCAACCATTATGTCATAAGTTTTCAGCTCCCTTTTTACATGACATAAATATTTTCTTTCAGCCTTAGTCATGGCCAAAAGAGACTTATAACAGCCCATACTATTGGCTGTACATACATACAAATTTGCTAGAGACACAGTTTCTGTTGCATAAGGAGGTTCAATCTTTTTACATGATGTACTACCATAGCCTCCTTTTATAGTAGTATAGCCCAAAAGCCCTTGAATTCTCGGGCATTAGGAGGCACAGGATAATCACACAGTCGATCTCTTTTTCGATGATGGTTAACACACACAGTAAGAAATTGGACAGCTCATTATTATCCTTGCTTCCGATTCGAGCATAGAAAGAACCATCATCAAGAGCTTTTGTCTCCAAGCGGGCTTCAGAAATGTAAGGTTGCCCAAGAATGATAGGGTAACTACAAGAGTCTTGAATAAAAAAGTGAAAATTATCTTTTATGTCTCCAATAGTTACCTGCACATTAGGACATGCCACATATAACTCTCTAGAAGAGTTGTTTGCAGCTCTCATTCGCCATCCTGGATCAACATATATGGGCTATTTGCCACTTTCATAGAGACTCCTTGCCATGACGTTTATCTCCAAGCCATGGTCTAAGAGTGCAATACATGGTGTTTCTTTTTTTCCAATTTTGATGACTCTCTCTATTGTTGCTCTTGCCCAATGCGTACGGGAGTAGTGACTACTTGGAATGAAGTGAGCCTCTTCCTCCTCATGCATGTGCTGTAGACGGCCTTCTTTTTGAGAGGTGGGCTGCCCAACTGGTTTGGATCAGGCGACCATTATATTTTCAGCTTTTACTTCTTTAATTTTTACATTTATGTTTTCTTTATCTTTAGCTTTAATTGCTGCAATTAATTCTTTAACTACTTCAAGATGAATTCCTTGTGAAGTGAGCTTCTCATCCTGCACAAAAACTCAAAGAACTTGCAAAAAAGCATGCACTATTCTTCAACTTCATCACCAACGTATTTTCGTTTCCTTTTGATTACATTAATAACTACATCGTGGAATTCACGTTTGGCAATTCGAAGAATTTTTCCTAAGGTGAATTCAATTTTGCTTCTTAGAATTCGTTCTTCTAGGACTCGTTTGAGATCGGTTGCAGATTCTATGTCAGACTGCAATTTGTAGCCTGGCTACTTTCCTTTCTTCTTTCCTTCGGTCTTCTTTGTTTGTGGCGCATCTTCCATCTCTTGATCTGGGGTTATATTTTCAGCCAGCTTTGGTTATTCAGGCATTCTTCTATTTACCCGTTTTGGAAGGCCAGAAGAGTAAGGCATTGGTTCATCTTCTCTTCTTCTCTTTTCTTCAATCAAGACTTCTTTATGATTGATATCAGCCAAATGTGCAAAGGCGAAAACAGAATCTACTGGTTCTTTCCAACCAGTTATTCCTCGAATGCACTGACTGGTGTTAGCCAAATCTTCTTTGGCTATTTTACCATGTTCCATTTGATCTAGTGCCTATATCCATACTTTAGATTGCACATTAGCTTTACATGCTTTCAAACTTGATTTAGTTGGCTCAATTTGCAGCCCATAGGTAGTTGCATCAATTGCTGCATAAGCATTCTTTACAGCTAAATCTTCTAATCTTTTCTTCATTCCACCATTGCCAAAATTTGGCTCCAGTGGAAGACTAGTTTCAGCTACATGGATTTTTTCGTCTTTCCAAAAGATGAGCTTTTGTGCTTCAGCCTTACAGAGGGTAGAACACTCTCTCTTGTCATGTTGTTGGCTGTTGCACCAAATACAATGCCTCTTAAAGCCTTCTCTCATGGGTCTTTGAGTTTATGATCATCCTCGTTCTTCAACTTTGACATCCAGCTTCTCTACTTTGGAACTAATTTTTGTAAGATTCAAATGCAAGTCACGCATGCTTTTAATAAGTTCATCCATGACATCATTTTTAGAAGGAACAAAAGAAGAAAGAGTTGGTGAATTCGTCAAAAGGATAGGGGATTTTGAAGGTGGAACAAGCTCCATCAATGGAGTTGTTGAAGTTGAAGTAGAGCCCAATCTTAGTCACATCCCCTCTCTTCGAGCAATCATGTTAGCTGCATCAATAACATCTGTCCATGCAGTCTTGACTCCTAATTCGGAGATAGCATCTTCTAGGTGATCAACAAGCTTTTCTTGCAGAATGGGATTTGCAGCCTTAAGGAATAACTCAATCTTCTGACCTTCCATACTTTATTGGTCTTCAGCATCAAGTTGTCCAAATTTACTTTCAAATTCATGGTATAGAGTTGTTGCAGCTAAACCTTTGTTGGGTTTTTCAACCCATTCAATGAAACTTTTTTTCATCATAAGGCCAGAGTCTTCTAAGAAGAATTCTTCGTGTAGGGCTTTTTTGAATGCAGCCCAATCCGCATCTTGTTGGAAAAGACAATTGATTCTTTCTTGAAGACCATGCTTGGCTAGTTTGTCGAAATAACGGCTCCATGCATGTTGCGGTACACCAAAGAAGAGGATTTTCTCAACATACAAACGAATGAAAACAGAGAAATTTTGATCATTAAATTGTTTTAATTCATGCCTAACTTCTTCTAGGGCCTTGATAGTTGTAGAATCAATCTTCTCTTCTTCTTGCCTTTGTTGTTGTTGTTGTTGTAACATTTGGATTTGTTGTTGTTGAGTCTGCTGCAATATGGACACCAATTGTTGTAGAGTATCTCCTGAAGAATCCCCCATCTTGGAGTTCTCTTACACCGACCTTCACGTCGAGTTAACCAATGTCGCAGTACATAGGGTTAAAGGTCACCACAGGGGTTTGGCAAGAGAAGAATGTATGGGGGTTCAAGAGCTTAGACTCCAAAGATGGTAGATCAAGCCAAGTTCTTGAAGATAAGTGACAGCAGGTTGAAGGTAGATTCAAGGAGAGGAGTAGATAGAAGAGAAGGGGTTTGAAGAGATTGAAGATGTAGAAAATTACTTCAAAAAAGAATTAGAAAATATAGAAGAATACTAACAGAGATGAAGCCTATCAATTTCTTTCAGCATTATGAGAATATATAACTCTAATAGACAAAAACGTGTACAAAATAATACCTTCCTCTATTCTGCTCAGATCGCTAATCTGATCCTTCTAATGGCTCCGAAAGGGGGGTTAAATGCCAGGATACCTGACCAAAATCCTACCAGATCACTCCTTCTTCATCTCTCACTTTTAGACTGCTGTTCACTATCTAAAAACAGCAATCGTGCGTCGCGCGATTTCACTAATCTCTCTTTTTACATAAAATCCTCTCAAAATAGCTAAAAAATACATGCTTTCTTTTACATGTCATCCTAATCTAGAAGTTGTCTATAGTTTTGTAGATTTTTTTATAAGAGATAATATCTAAAATATTAAAAATTGACTAAAATCTAATATTTTTGAACCATGGACACTAACACTAATGTCTAAAATGGCATTGGCTCTCTAAATCTAAAAGGAAGCCACACTCTAGATTTTTTTATACGATGTGCGCGTAGTGGCACGACAATGTGGGCGGCTAGGGTGGAGCTGCCGCCATGCAATCTACCCCATCTCGTCATCATTGGCGGATCCATCCACGTTGACAACCTTTGTCCCCCTCTTGAAGCTATTGCCGCCGCCATCCTCCTTTTTCCTTCCCTCCTACCACCTGTTCAGTGAGGGGTGGGGAGTATTGTCATCATGGAGCTATTGGGAGTATTGGAGACCGACCATGGGGACATTGGCTATACTGATTCTTAGCCAGCTTCACCAATTTAAGAGGTAATTGACTCTTGAGCTCTCTTCTAATTTCATCCTCTTGCTGAGCCTAATAAGCCTATTGTTGGAAGAGATTCAAGTAGTCAATCATGCATTTCCTTTCAGATTTCAATGCCTACATGCTGTCAATTTAATTTCAATAATTCTAAGCTTCTTTGCATTTAAGATGATCCATTCCATGCTGGAAATTCTTATTACTCTTCATTGATTGCCTCACCCTAACCTTTTGACTTGTGATGATTGCTTGTGCAAATATTAATCCCTCAAAATCCATTGTAAATGAGGCGAGTTAGCAGTGAGTCACTGCTTGGTAAGCCCTCTCCTTATTTCCAATTCAATTCCATGCACCTCATGAAAAGAATTATTTTCAAGCCAACCTGCATAGCATGCTGATTGCTTAAATAATAAATGTCTGCCATGTATACTTCGGGTGAGGAAAAAGCCCGATGCCAGGCGAGGTGGCAAGACAAAAGAGGGGTGACCCCCCCTTGCCACTAAAGACCCTGAAGGGGTGCACAACCCGGCCCAGGGGGAACTTTGCCCACCTCCCGGTGATCCAGAGCCCAAGTTTCTTGCAGGTGTAAGTACTCACTTGAAGAACTGAAATTATGAATTGGCACTGATGTATGGAAGTATTACTGGCTACAAATGTATGGAAATTCTATTGAGGATGTATTTGCAGACATGGGAATACATACGCAGTTAATGGCAGTGAATGCAATGCTTTGGGATGCATGAGAGATGGCTATGCATGGGAAAATGGTGCTAAGAGATGCTTATAACATGCTCAGTTCTGGAATAAGGCTACAAACAGTGAAATTGGATGATTGAGTAATGCATTATGCCACGTGAGATGATCTCTCAGTCATGCATTGACAAGATAATCCATTGTAACCCTTTTCTTAAACCTCACAGGGTGCTGTAAGCAGTTTGTTGCATTTTCAAGGGTAAATTTACTCTTAAGAACTGAAATGCAGGTCTTGCAGAGTGCCCACAGGTTCTACTAAGGGCTTGGATCAGTTTTGGAACTCTATTGGGACTCCACAAAATACTTACAGGTCAAAACAGGTCTCCTACAGGTATAGACACGCTGCTAGACTGCACAGTACAGCAGTACTTTTCCTATTACAGAATTTTTTGTATAAAATTTGGGAGCGCATGCTTATGCTCAGTTTGAAGAGGGCATCCTTGGCTCCGGTTTGAACAAAAAAGTGGGTCAATCAGAGTTTTCTAGCTCAAGTTACAGGCAAAACAGTGACAGGTGGTTTAGCGGGGACTGCACCTAACAATGGCAGAGAATAAGGGAAAAACTAAGGCAAATGATGACCTGCAACAACAAGTAAGGGATGCACGCACCTCGAGGGCTGAAACTAACCCTGAGGTGGAAGAGGAAGATTATTCTCATGGCATGGACAGCCTCAGTGTACTCACTAATACCCTCAGTTCGCATGAGACAAGGCATGTTGAGAGACATAGAGAATTGATGGAAGGCATTGGTTAAATGAAGACCACTATGGACACCCTTGCTACCCAGATTACCAAGTGGATGGAATTCCAAATGAAAGGGAAGAAACATGAAGATAGATCAGGTATACATGCTGAACGAGTGACGGCTCCACCAGTGAATGTATCAAATATGAGCTCTCAAGGCAGTTTGGGGAGAATGGGCATTCCTAACAGCACTTTTGAACAGGGAGAGCCTTCACATAGACAAGAGGAGCCCATGAACAATGCAATTAGGGGAAATTTTCAGCCATCACAAGGCCCCATGCCATCTATACGAGCTCAGCCATCTTTTGGTAGAAACTTCTCTAACAATGGTTCATTTTTGGGTAGCCACATGGATCAGCCTCAGTTTGGATATGTGGGACAGCCACCTAATCATGAAAGAGAGCTGAGAGACAAGATTGTCTTCTCAAAATTCAATGGTCAATCGTCATCCCCAGCTGAACTTGAAGAGTGGCTCTCCAAGCTTGAGGACTATTTTGACATTCTACCTCGTAATGATGACCAGAAGATCCATTTTGCAACAATCCATTTGGAAGGATTTGCACATATATGGTAGAGGTACATTAAAAGAGAAAATCAGCAAGTAAACTCATGGGAAGCATTCAAGGCACTCATGGTGCAAGTATTTGTTTCATGGGTCGAGAAAGAAAAGCTTGCTTGCCGATGGTATGGCCTTGAACAACGTGGTCTTACTGTTAGAGAATATACAAATTAGTTCCTCAACCTTACCATGTATATTGAGTCAATTAGTGATGATGCCAAATTACACAAGTATGTGTATGGGTTGGATCCCCAACTCTCGACTGATGTTTCAGCTCAAGACCCATCGGATTTGTTCAAAGCTATTGAATTGACTGAAAGGTACTCTTGCAAGTATCGTCGGGATGCTTCATTTCAATATGGACAGCAAAGAGGGGCATCTTAGCCAGTGTTTGGGTAGCAAAGAGGACACATGCAGTCGTATTCTGGACAGCAAAGAGGTGCTGTAAGGCCAGGGAAGTTTGGGACTAGTTATGGTGGTGGTAACATGTCATTCAACACTCCAAAAATCCCCACATACCCTACTTTTAATGCTTCAAGACCACAAGGCAATTTAAGGACAGCAAACATCCCAAGAATGGATAATAGGCAAGGGGACAACAGAAATAAAAATACTTCAACCTTTGGTAGTTCAAGATCCATTCCCATGGATTTGTATAAAGAAAGAAAAGAAAAGGGGCTTCGTTTTAAGTGTGGCGAGAAGTATACAGTTGATCATGCTTCAAAATGTTCTTTTAGAAATACTAAGGCACGGGTTCACAACATGTTGGTATTTGAGGACTCAGAGGAGGACCCTGAAGATACACATGCTTTCATGATGACTGTTGAAACAGATGATGCTGATGAAATGTTTGTTCAAGAAGAGTTCTTTGATCCAACTGATTTGTTTCCCTTTGAACCCGGTGGCCATTTATCATGGAGTGTGGGTATAAAGATTGACCCACATGCTGAAACACATGTTGCCACTATTTATACCATATAAATGGATGCTTGGACAGGATCCAGAAGCCCTAATACATTGCGTATTAAGGGCCAAATTCATGGGAAGGATGGGTTTATACTCGTGGACAGTGGTAGCACTCATAGTTTCATTAACAGAGCAGTCATGGATAGGCTGAAGTGTTTTTCCACTGATTTACAGCAACCATTAAAGGTGCAAGTTGCCAATGGGGATGAAGAAATTAGCACACAAGTATGCCTTGCTGTTCATATTCAGTTTGCTGAAAATTTTGGACAGCAAGTGGATTTAATTGCATTAGAAATGGGGCCTATAGACATTGTCTTGGGTTGTGATTGGCTAAAAACTTTGGGCACTATAACCATGGAATTCTCCTTGCTGTATGTGGAGTTTGTCAGTGTGGGACAACTCATTCACTTGCAGGGAATTCAAAATGATAGTGAATTTCAACTCATTACCAAACAACTCAAGGAGTTCAAGAAACGGTCCCAAATCTTTGTATTGCAGTTAAATAAAGAAAATCCAAATCAGTCCAATAAAACAGTAAAGTACTCATCATTGAAAACTCTTTTAGAAGAGTACAAGGACCTCTTCCAAGTGCCCACGGCACTACCCCCTAATAGGGCAGTTGATCATCCCATAGATCTGGAGCCTCATTCAAAGCCTATGAACAAGCCACCTTACAGATTGTCTAGGTGCGAAAGAGAAGAAGTTGCCAGACAAGTCAAAGAATTACTGGACATGGGATTCATTGAGCCTAGTTCTTCACCGTATGCTTCCCCTGTGTTATTGGTCAAAAAGAAGGATGGATCTTTCAGGATGTGCATAGATTACAGGGATCTTAATAAGATCACCGTGAAGAACATGTATCCTATTCCGCGCATAGATGACTTGCTGGATGAGCTCAAGGGGGCTAAGTACGTTACGAAGATAGATTTGAGGTCAAGGCTATCACCAGGTCCGCATGAGGGTAGGGGATGAAGTCAAAACAACATTTCAGGCTGATAGGGGGCTTTACTATTTCTTAGTCATGACTTTTGGGTTAACTAATGCACCGGCCACCTTTTAGAGTTTAATGAACAAAATACTTCAGCCCCTTCTTTCAGATTTGTGTTGGTCTTCTTTGATGACATCCTCATCTATAGTAGATCACTGGAGGATCACCTTTGGCACATGAGGCAGGTCTTTGATGTATTGAGGCAGCACAGGCTCTTTGCCAAAGAAACAAAATGTTCTTTCATGCAGATGGAGGTGGAATACTTGGGGCACATCGTTAGTGAAGATGGAATTAGGGCTGATCCTAAGAAAGTGCAATGTATTAAAGACTGGCCCACACTTGCAAATACCACTTCACTTAGAGGATTTCTTGGTCTCTCATCATTCTATCGCAGATTCATTAGGCATTATGCCACTATTTCAGCTCCCCTGACGGATAGACTTAAGAAAGAGGCCTTCTCCTGGGATGTCATAGCTGATAAGAGCTTTAATCAGCTCAAAGAATTGCTTACCTCAGCACCCATCTTGGTTTGCCCAGATTTTTCGAAAGAATTCACCATTCAGTGTGATGCCAGTGGCAAAGGCATAGGGGCTGTATTGTTACAAGAGCATGGGGTTATAGCATTTAAGAGCCGCAAACTTGCTGAAAATGAGATGAACATGAATGTAGAAGACCAAGAAATGCTGGCCATCTTTCATGCCATTAAGAAATGGCACCACTACTTGTATGGTAGCAGATTTAGGGTCAAGAGCAACCATATGGTCCTCAAATACTTCCTCTCCCAATCTAATCTTACCCCCAAACAACGCAGATGGGTAGCTACATTGCAGAACTATGACTTTGACATTACACATACAAGAGGAAAAGACAATGTAGTTGCTGATTCATTATCAAGAATGTGGGCTTGTAAAGTTTCAGCCATTATGGAACTTCATAGTGATTGGATAGAAGAGCTTCAGGAGGCCTATTTGTTAGATCCTGATTTCAGCTACATTTTTCAGAAATTACAGCAAGGGCATGTAAAAGAAAACTCTCCATATCAGCTCAAGAATGGTCTCTTATGGTTTCAGGGCAGGATTTCCATCCCATACACTTCCCCATTCAAGCAAAAGATCATGCAAGAGATGCATTCTTCACCTACAGTTGGTCACTTCGGCATTTTTAAAACTTATGACAAAATTGCTAAAAGCTTCCATTGGAAGGGCCTATGGAAGGATGTAAAAGATTTTGTTTTGAGTTGCATGTCATGTCAACAAAACAAAGACAACACCTTAAAACCAGTCGGTTTACTATAGCCATTGCTATGCCCGAAGGAAAATGGATGCATATCACTATGGACTTCATAACCGGCTTACTGGTGACCAAGAAGGGGTGGAACAACATCTATGTAGTTGTGGACAGACTCACCAAGGCAGCCCATTTCATTCCTACAAAGATCCAATATAGTGCTTCTCAAGTAGCTAGCCAATTCATGGAACATGTTTTCAAATTACGTGGCTTACCACAGGTCATTGTGCATGATCGAGATGCTAAATTCATGAGCAATTTTTGACAGGCAGTTTTCAGCTCTATGGGCACTGAGTTAGCTCCTTCCACTACTTATCATCCACAAACTGATGGCCAAACAGAGAGGGTTAATAAGTGGCTGGAAACTTACTTGAGGCATTTCTGTTATGATGTGCAAAACACTTGGGACTCGTGGTTGCATCTGGTTGAGTTTGCCTATAACAACTCTATACACTCTAGCATTGGAGTTTTACCATTCGAGTCATTGTATGGATATAAGGTACCCCTCCTCACGGTTATCTTCAATGATAAAATAAACCCACAAAGCAAAGAGGAATTGGATAAAATGCAGGCCTTACTTCAACAGTGCAAAGTCAACTTGAAGAAAGCTCAGGATCAAATGAAGCTTTATGCTGATGATAAAAGAAGAGATGTTGTATTCCAGAAGGGGATTTAGTGCTCTTGAAGGTGCCCAAGTCCAGATATGCCACCCTTAAGGATGGATCCAGTAACAAGTTGGCACACAGGTTCTATGGCTCATATCGGATTATCAAAAGAGTGGGAGACTTGGCATATCAGTTGGAACTACCACTATCCACGAAAATTCATAATGTCTTCCATGTGAGCCAATTGAAGCCCTTCATTGGATCATCAATGGATTATATTGAGGAGCTACCACCAATAAATGAATAAGGTATCATTCAATACATACCCAAGCAAATCATTGGACAAAGGAAAAAGAAGCTTCGCTCTCGTTCCATCATGGAATACTTGATAAAGTGGCAAGGTTTACCACTTGAGAAAGCTTCTTGGAGGCCAGCTTCAGTTTTGGAAGAGTTTCATATCTATTACAAGCATATTTGGCTGAATCTAACTAACTATGGCCCTGTTTTCTCCCAGAATGATTGCAGACAGCTCTCTGTTTCAAAGAAGATTTTACCATGCACTATGGACAGAAATGGACATCATACATGGGCTGAAAGTACTCTTCGAGAGCTCCGTTTTGATATATGGCCCACCTCGATCGGAGTCTCCTACAGAAAGTTATCACAGATTTACTACAGCAGGGTCCTGTAGTAAACAACTTGTTGTCCACTGTCTCCAACTCTTATTCACTCAAGATACTTGGGTTAAATTTCATTTTTTTAAAATTTTCCAATAAGACCCATGTAACATACATACCCCAATGACCTGACATACGTAATAATACCTCTTCATTCATTTGCAAACCCCTATAATAATGCAGCAGAGTAGCACTCTGATCTACTCCTACTCAGTTAGCATAAGTGCCCAAATTGTTTTTTAGGGCAAAAACCTTCAGGTGGGGATGGAATGTAAGAGGGGGATTTAATAATGGGAAAATACTAGCTACATTGGCTAGTATATAAGGTGTTAGGGACTTGATTTTTCATTATCAGATTTTAATACAAGTCTCCTTTCATCTTCATCTCCTTCTCCAAGCTCTCATGGCTTCTTTCTCTCTCTTTTTGTCTTTCTGTCTCTTTTTCTAGTCTTTCTCTCTCCTTGTCACTCTCTTTCTCTCTCTTCCTGCAGTCTTTCTCTCTTTTATACTCTCTCTCTCTCCTTCTTATTCTCTCTCCTGTCTCCTTCATTACAAAAATTACCCCCATCATCACTATAAACAATGATATATGTGTCTCTATAGATCCATTGCTATTTGTCATTATTTATATCACTATATATAGCAACACTTCACAATGTAGATATCGACAATTATAGAAGAGTATTTTGCAACACAAATAGTGATGGTTGTAGGTCCTTTTATGTTGCAAATAGTGATGGTCATAGAGATTTTTTTTTTCTTTGGATAGTAGGGCATACAACTCTAGCACCGTTCTAGCTATATTGGCTAAATAATGTTCCATGATTCAAACATATGATAACCAAGCTACATGAGTCCTCACCTAGTAGGAGGTCCTAGTCTAGTTGTCCTAAGTTAGGTAGGCAACAGACCACCACTAGGATGATCTCTTTGATAGAATTTTTAGCCAGTCCGTGTTCGAGCAATTGGTTAGAGACTTGCTTTGGATTT